>NC_141154.1:9056805-9342143 GCF_053477565.2 Lygodium microphyllum
GGAGAACTTCTTTGGAAATGAAATGAAGAAAGATAGAATATGCACGAGCATCATCAATCTCCCACGTGAGCACAACTTCTTCATAATTGTCCTAGTACAAAATCATCGAAAAGAGGAGTAGCATGCTCATAGCTTCTGATACAATTTATCATAACCACAAATTGAGCTTTCATAATAGCACTCCATGTGAGATAATTTGGGCAATGTAATTTTTCATTGATGGAATAGAAAAGAGTGGAAAGAAGAGGAGGATAAAGAGAGTATAGCCAAACCAAGAGCATAGACTATATGGCAATTCACACACAATGGATAAGGTGAAAATATGGACTAGACATAGAAAAAATCAACCTAAAACACTATTGCCTAGCCTTGCACAAGCATAAGCGGTAGAAACATAGAAACTAAAGTCAAAACACACTCAATAGCTAGAATAAATGTAGTCATCCTACATTAAAGCAAGTCACCTCATCTTGGTGTCCCCAAAATGCAAATTATGGACTACAAAACACTCTAAAAAATAGTAGAAATGAAGCTAAAATTTAGCAAAAGATGGTGATCTAGGCTAGAAAATTAGTTGCAGCAATCAAGAGTGGGCCAAATCAATAGGAAAAAAATTTAGAATGCAAACGTGAAACGGTAGAAAAATAAAACAACAAAAGATCACCTAGGCTAGAAAATTAGGATCCTGAAATATGATACCATGTCAAAAGTCGATGTAGCAATGGAAGCATAAATAGAGGTTGTAATATATATCACGATTGTGGGAGAGAAGGAAGGAGTCTCACTTGTAGCTTTCTTACTTGCACAATGGGGGAATATACACAAGGGTGGAGGCTGAAAATAGTTTTCCTCTTCTTAGTTGTGTAAGCCAAAAAGAACTCTTGTACATAGAAATAGAAGAACCCTATATATATGGGTCTCAAACCAAACTCAACTAACTAAGGTGGCATACTAACTGAGCCACGAACTAAACTAGATAAGGATAGCTGTCATCTAGCTATTATTCATGGGCGATGTACCAACCGCATCTGCAACTAACAAGTCGGTGATATAAATGCACAACGGTCACCCTGGCATATCACGAGTGGAGCTCGATATCTCAACACTCCCCCTCGAGCTCAATCCCAATTCCTAAACACCAAGCAGGTCTCTGAACTTGCGCAGCTTCTCTATGCCCAATGCCTTCGTGAATATGTTAGCTACATGATCCTCTGTGTTGACATAAACTAGATCAATAAGACCTAGTAAAACCCTCTCCCGCACATAGTGATAATGCACCTCAATGTGCTTTGTTCTAGCATGATAGACTGGGTTATTTTCCAAGTTTATACTACTCATGTTGTCACAATAAATGACAACTGGCCCATCTGTAGGCTGATGCATATCATAAAGTAGCTTATGCAACCAAGCTACCTCACATGGAGCCATTGCTGCACCCCTGTACTCAGTCTCTGTGCTCGACAAGGCAACTGTAGGCTGTTTCTTGCTGCTCCAAGTGACTGCAGCACTCCCAAAAGAGAACATATATCCACTGGTAGATTGTCTATCGGAAATACTACCAGCCCAATCAGCATCAGTGTATCCATGCAACTGTATCTGAACCCCAGTCTCATAAAGTAGTCCATACTGCAATGTGGACTTCATATACCTGAGTATGCATCTAGCTGCATCCAAATGCGGTTTCCTTGGAGCCTGCATAAACTGACTTACCAATCCAATAGCATAGCTCAAATTTGGCCTAGTAATAGTCATATAAATCAAACTTCCTACTATGCGTCTGTACATAGTAGGGCCTTCCAGAAGCTCACCTGCATCTGCACTTAGCTTCACATTCTGCTCCACAGGAACTGAAATAGGCTTACAGCATGTCCAATCAATACTGCCTCTGTAAGAGCCATATCCCACTTGGTGATCTAATCACCTCAATGCCCAAGAAATAACGTAGCTCTCCCAAATCCTTCATCTCAAACTTCTGCTTCAATAGCATTTTCACATGAAGGATATCTTCATCACTGTCACCTGTGATAATCAAATCATCAACATAAATGACAAGCAGCATAATACCTTTCTCTGTTTTTCTCACATAAAGTGAGAAATCTGCCTTGGAAATTTGAAAGCCAATAGTGACAAGTTACAGTCCTATCTTGTCAGACCATGCTCTAGGTGCTTGCTTCAAGCCATACAAGGCTTTCTTCAACATGCAAACAAACTTAGGATGAACAGCATGCACATTACCTGGTGGCTGCTTCATATAGACCTCTTCTTGCAAATCACCATGCAAGAAGGCATTCTTTACATCCATCTGATATAAAGACCATCCCTTTGATGTAGCCATAGCAATGACTGCTCTTACAGTTGCCATCCTTGTAACCGGACTGAATGTTTCTTCATAATCAATGCCATATGTTTGTGTATACCCTTTGACTACTAATCTTGCCTTGTATGTGTTCACAGATCCATCTGCATTGTGCTTCACCTTATAAACCCACTTACAACCAATTGCATTCTTATCTTTAGGTAAAGGTACCAATTCCCATGTAGCATTTGCTTCCAAGGCATCCATTTCTTCATCCACGGCTTTCTCCCATTTTTCTTTTCCCATGGCTTGCTCAAAAGAAGTGGGTTCCGGTTCCTATATCACTTTGACTATATATGCATAGTAAATGGCTGTAAATCCATCATATTTCAACCTATCCACAGGATACCTAGCTCTGGTAGACCTATGCAAAGTAGGCTCACTTCCAGGTGCTCTCAAAACATCCCTGGTCTTCCTTACTCCAGGTGTAACAATAGAAGAAATACCCAACTCAACATCAATGCTACGTTCTGAGCCACTGGATTCACCATCCACATAAGAGTGACCTGCATTCACATCAAACATGGGCTGATCTACCTTCTCTTTTCCTTTTCGTGATACCTGCATACCACTATCTGCATTGCTTTGAGAAGATTCTTCTGATCTCAATCTGCCTGTCCATGGCGAAGAATGTGAACCACTGCTAGAGGATGCTCCAGGTCCACTAATATCTTGTGACTGCTGCTGTGAATTCTATGCAGCATTACCATTTTGTGCATCTACATTATCAATCACATTTACTGGTTTATACCAGCTACTCATCTCATCAAAAACAACATCTCTGCTCACTGTAGACTTACGAGTAGAAGGGTTATAGCATCTATACCCTTTTTACTGTGCAGAGAGTAACCAATAAAGATGCACTTCTCAGCTTTTGGATCCAACTTGGATCTCAACTCATCTGGCACATGAACATAGGCAATGCAACCAAAAATATTCAAATGAGAAATATCTGGTTTTCTACCAGTATACCTCTCCTCTGGAGTCATCCCATGTATTGCTGCAGTGGGAGTCATGTTCATTATATAGACTTCTGTAGCAACTGCTTCAGGCAAGTCTTTTTCATTGAGCATGGCACGAGATACCTCTCCAATATGCCTTTTTTTACTTTCTACAATTCCATTTTGTTGTGGGGTATGACTGCATGAATATTGCTGCTTTATGCCATGCTCCTACAGGAACCTTGCAAACTCATTTGAAAGGTACTCTCCCCCTCCATCTGACCTTAGGCATTTTATTTGCAGGCCTGTTTCTTTTTCAACCATAGCTTTAAGAGTTTTGAAATGCCCAAAAACTTCACTTTTCTTTTTCATAAAATACACCCAAACTTTTTTGCTATAGTCATCAATAAAAGTGACAAAATAATGATAGGCTCCAAGAGATGCAGTTTTAGTAGTCCACACATCAGAGTGGATTAATTCCAATGGCTTCTTACTCTCTTGAACATGTCTAGGAAATGGTTTCCTTGCCTGTTTTCCAAACTAACGGGCTTCACATACCTTATACATTTCTGCAACTTGAATTTAGGCAATCCTGTAATAATATTTTGGGCTTGCATTGATTTAACTCACTGTATATTAACATGACCAATGTGTTTATGCTAGATATCAATATCTGCAACTACACCGGTCCCATGTGCAAACATTGCTGCACTCAATTTAGGCATGTCTGTATCCAACGTAAACATTCTACTCTTCTTCTTTCCTTTTGCTATCAAGCGACCTTTATTTTTCATATCCTCAACAAAGCATCCATGAGGATTAAATCTGACCTGCAAGCCTTGCTCAACCATTTGACCAACAGAAACCAGATTCTTGGTGATATTCGGGACATGAAATACATCAGACAGGTATTTCGTTTTTCCATCTTGCATAGACAAAGAAATTTTTCCAATCTGCACAATAGGATATGCAGTATCATCACCAATCTCCACAAATCCTCGTTTTTCCATTTTCCTTGCATCCTCCATCCATTCTGCATGACCTGTCATGTGGTTTGATGCACCTGAGTCAACATACCATACATCGTTGCTTTCTTCTGCACTTGTCACAGAATTGTTCATGTGCTGCACCATAAATAGATGCTCATTTCTGTCATCACCTTGTCTACTAGAAGATACATAATTCCCTTGTTGCAATTTTCCATTCATGATGTCATTCTGCTTTTTATAGCAGTCTTTAGCCATATGACCCATTTTACCATAGTAGTAGCATTCAACATTACTGTTTGCATTTTGGCCTCTTTGCCATCCACCATGACCTCTTTGGCTCCCCTTGCCTCTAGAGTTACCACGTCCTCCTCCATAGGACTGGTTTTCTTGAGTTTGCTACATATTCTGATTTCTACCACGGCCTCCAGATCGGCCTCCTCTACCTCTGCCTCTACCTCTTCCAGCATTTGAGTAGAAGACAGTTTCTTTTGAAGTTCCTCCTGAAGAAGATGCACCACCATTTCTTTGTTCCTTAGAAATTAGAAGAGCATTCAACTCCTCAAAATCAAGAAATCTTTCACGAACTGAAATGGATGTCTGAAACTGTGCATAATCCTTTCCTAGACCATTCAAGGTCACAGAAACTAAATCATCATCTTCCACTGGCGACCCAATGGAAGCAAGTGCATCTGCAATCTTCTTCACCTTCATGTGGTAGTCATTGATGCTCATACTTTCTCTTTGCACATTATGCAACTCTTGCTTGAGCTACATTTTCCTGGCTTGCGTATTTGTGCTATACATTTTTGACAAAGTATCCCATGCCTCCTTTGGCATACTTGCATCCTGAATATGCACAATCATAGAGTCTGAAATAGTGATAAACAGCCAGTACATAACTTTCCTAGCTCTCTCATGCCATGCTTTAAATGCCTGCATTTGCTGTTGATTGGGAACATCAGGAAGAACTAGTTCTTCTTCATTTCCTGCAACAAATTCCCAATATCGTTTTCCCATAAGGAAATTCGTCATTCTAAACTTCCATGCTTGGAAGTTGTTCTTGTCAAGCTTTTCAGTTACAATCTGTGAAAGAGAATCAGACGCCATTACAGAACACTGCAAAAAATTCTGTCACTGCAAAAAACACAACTTCACTCTCACAAGGGCAAATCTACAAAACTGGCGAAAGTGGTATTTGACCACACAGTCACTTCCTAGTGAAAATTTTGCATAAACAGGAAACAAGGATGATTCTGTAACTCCCAATGTCTCTGCACACAAGTATACGATGCAATTTTTGTGGTAACTTTTCACTGACCTGTAGAACAATAGAACAGTGGTCGCACAGCATAAAACAAAGCCTTTTCCTGAGTGCGTGCAAAAAACTTTCGCCTCCAAAACAGGCCCTGAAATGGCCTCAAATAAAAAAAACAGAGCAACCAAGGGCTAAAGCCCTTACTCGTAGCATATACTGCCCTCTTGCTTCACCGTGAAGGGCGTCTCAATCTAAGACAATGCACTCTTACACTTTCCGGCTGTGCTACCTGCAGAGACTTGCTCCCAAAACAGAAAAATGAAAGCAACACTGGTCCTCTTACCAGAACACCGCAAACTTGGCTTGCTTTCTTGAGCTCCTTACCACGAACAAGGCTCTGATACCATGTCACGATTGTGGGAGAGAAGGAAGGAGTCTCACTTGTAGCTTTCTTGCTTGCACAATGGGGGAATACACAAGGGTGGAGGCTGAAAACAATTTTCCTCTTCTTAGTTGTGTAAGCCAAAAAGAACTCTTGTACATAGAAATAGAAGAACCCTATATATATGGGTCTCAAACCAAACTCAACTAACTAAGGTGTCATACTAACTCAGCCACGAACTAGAGTAGATAAGGATAGCTGTCATCTAGCTATTATTCATGGGCGGTGTACCAACCGCATCTGCAACTACTAACAAGTCGGTGACATAAATGCACAACGGTCACCCTGGCATATCACGAGTGGAGCTCGATATCTCAACAATATATTGTTGAACACAAGCATAAAAGAGAAAAAAACATGAAAGACAATTATAAAGAATAGAACTCAAAAGAATGTTCAGGAAACGAAATCCATATACCAAACACTAGATAGTCGCATATAAGAATGAGTCACAAGCTACATAGGCTATGGCACTGGCTCCCTCTTTGCGCAATAGAACTTGTAGGTGATAATGAGTGATTGAGGAGGAGAAGCTTGAATATAAAGGGAAAAAAAAGGCATAAATGTCTGTAGTTTGACCAACATTTAATGATGGTCAACCAGCATAAAATGCCCAAATGGACATCATAATGGCCCATAATAAAATGCCTAGAAATATCAAATATCAACTGGACTTAAAAATGACACACATAGACCTTGTAGATACGGATGCTACAGACTTTGAGGATGAAGATGAAATGTTAGGAGAAGGATTACAGGGTGCTCGTGTTTTATCTAACGTTCAAGTGGATGCAAATGACTGAGAGAATCATAAAGAAGACATTGGGATGAAGCTACAATTTTTCTTCCAAGGGAAAGTATGCATATAGGAGTATGGATGGTTCATGTATATCAATAGGGCATGACATAATTAATGGACTACCATTTGATATAAGACACATTATTTGGAATGCATGGACGATTGATTGGCTAAGTATGTTATAGTTGTTTGACCCACGAGGATGACATGGTTATAGGAGATGGCAGAGTGGACGAGCAAGGTTGAAGATATCTAAAAAAATAGTTGAGAGAGGATTAGTGATCAATAATAGATCTAGAGTGAACTTTGATACCTTGTGAAAGGTCCTACAAGTTTTGAATGACATCTGAGTTTGTATGCAAGAGATACAGAGTTGAGAAGGTTGATGGGACTTCATCAAGTAATGAACAACTGCATGCAACACATAAAATTTAGGGGTTGATACCTTCAAAATTCAGTCCTATAATCCTCACCAAAGTATTATATTGTTATCTAGGCTACAATTTTCCTTTTTAAATCTTGGTGAGCTGACTTATTACTCAAAAGATATCAGCAATTTTCTAAACTGTTGTCCTATAGGACAATTTTCTAGATAGTTTAAGACTAAATCTAACGGATGTAAAGTATTGGATCTGACATACGCTTTGATAGAGATGTTTTTGAGTCACATGAGGGTACCAAGGATAGGTATGAGGATTGAGATATACAACAAAACTGATATTAAAGAGGTATATGCAGTGGAAAGCTAAATGAAAGATGAGTATATGTCTTTGCAAAGCATTATGTGTTCCTTTTGGTATCAGATACTTTGCATCTACCTTGCCTAAGTGAATATTCTTCTATATCATGGTTCAATGGACCATGATTATGCTAGGGATATGTCTTATTGGTTGCTTTTACTCTAATGGAAGCATCTCCTTTTTTTTTTATAAGTACATATTGGAGGACATCTATGACCAACCTGAATGCTTTGGGGGATTTTGTGGTTCAAGATGATTCAGACCAACCACCATCCTATCACTTTTTATTTCTATATTCATCCTAGGCTTCCAATCCTTGATTGGCATTGATGGCATCTTTTGAACAGGTGCTAGTGCTACCCTCTTTGCCTACATCTGATAAGATAGATTGGATAGTGTGCAATGGAAAGAGACAAGTGAACATAGAGAGAACGAGGAGAAAAAGAGAGAAGAAAAGAGAGAAAAATAGCAATGTGACTCCAATGGCTTAAGGTACAAGGGTGCAAGAATCAGCCCCAACACATAGTAATGGAACGAGCTTCTCCTAAGTGAATCTCCTAGTTATAAGAAGTGAGAAGACTGGTGTAGAACACATCATATGTCATTGATGGAAGATGTGAGAGAAGTGTCATAGCTAGGTTCTCTGAAGAAATATTCATACCAAGGGATGGAATCTTATCTTGCATATCCTCCATCATCTAGATGTGATCATGCATCATAGGTGAATCTACAATAGAAAGTGGTTGTAATTTCAAATCAAGAGATAATTGATGCACAAATATATTTTAACCCTTCTTTGTTACAATCTTTCATAATTCAAGTAGAGGTGACCACATTTGTAGATTCTCACCTATGAAATGTGCCTAAAATATCACAAAGATTTAGCACTATGTTAATGCTTTGCCTATCCAATGAGCAATGCACTCTAAGAGACCATGTTTGGTATTGGAAGCTTTTCACAGTCACTTCTATTCCTTTTGCAAGTGCAGCACACTTTGCCTACATATAGAGTTTGGTAGTACCAACATAGATATCCCTTTTAAGAAACCTTATATTGATGATATCTATATGCATCATGCTACCTCAATGGAGGTCCTTTTGTCTACGACAACTCCAAGAGTGTGTAAGTGTTGTGTAGTCTAAAACCCTCCATATTTTACTTTCACTAGGCATCTTCTCAACTCCTCTTAGACCCAAGGAGATTTGAGGTTGCCTTTTCTCCTTATGCTTGAAGTGGGAGACCTTGAATTCTTGTGTATTTGTAATGAATGGGGATCACGGGAACATGGCATGGGAACATACCAGTCACACAGACGGTATATAAGGTGTAAGAGGGTATTTTGAGACATCACACAAATTATCAAGAAACTCTCTTTTCACCTTCTCAAGCTTCCATGGCTTCTTCTCCTTCCTCTTCTTCTTGTTCCTTTTTCCCTCTTTCTCTCTCTTCTTCTTGCCTTTCTCTCTCCTCTCCCTCTTCTCCTACAGTCCTTCTCTCTCTCCTTCCCCTTAGTTAGGACAGTTAGGTATCTTTCATTACAAGTGGTATTAGAGATTTGTCCTTGATCCTTCTCTTTTCCCATAGATTTAGGGCTCTCACAGTTTCCCACAATTAGAAAACTCCAGGTACATCTCTCTCACAGGTACACAGGAGTACTCAAGCAGGTTGTCAGCCCTCTTGAAGACTATGGAACCCTTTCTTGGAGCTTTCCCAAGAACCATGGACACATCTGGAGGTGGGCATACAAATTTGACAGGTCGCCACTAATTTTCATGGAATTTTCTTGAGGGTTTTGGGCAAAAAGGAGTGTAGCATAGTTAGAGAAGATCAAATGCTCAATTACTTTTTAAGAAAACCTTCTCTCTCCTCCTTCTTCCAAGCTGCCATGGAACCCCCAGCCCAAGAAGCTCAGAAATCTTGCTTTCCCTCTTCCTCAATAAGAATGGTTGGTCCCTGTGCTTCCCCTTCAACTTGAGCAACATCTAGAGCAGCATAAAGCCTGGCTTACCTTGTCTGAAGCCTCTAGGGAGTAGCCCAAAAATCACGCCGCATTTTGCGTTGATCTTCTGGGCCTCCTCCCTCTACTCCAACTCATCCTGAGCCCTCCCTTGCCTCACTCCTGAGTTTTGGCACACCGTGGACAAGATTGAACACGGGTATTGACCCCCCCCCATCAGTTCTTGGCAGCTCCTCAAACCCTACTGTGAGCAGTAGCCATGGCAGCCATTGAACCTTCAGCCCAGCTCATAAAACTCTAAATCCCCTTCAATTTACTCTTCGCGAGAGCCTTGGGATTAGCCACAAGCTTCAACAAGTGAAGATATACGACATTGAAGACCCCCCCAAACAACCTTGGGTAGCAGGAAGAGGGACAACCACGAAGCTCTCAAAGGAGGCAGCCATTAACTCTTCCCAAGGCTTGAACAAGGTATGTCAATTAGTTATTCCTCTCTCTCTTACATCCAATTGTTGAGCTCAACCACTTGATGAGAGAGATGGAAGAAATGCTTGGGTCAATGATTGCCAATGGGATTCCCACCCTCAGTCCACACCCTGGGAATGCATGCATAGCTGGATAATCTTCAATCTCTTTCCCATTGATCAAGATTTTACTCGAATCCTTAACCATTCTCTTGTTTGATTCTTATTGATTTAAAAAAAAAATTGTAAGAAGGGTAAGTCATGCAATCAGTGAGTCACTGAATTGCAAAGGTAATCCCTTTCCCAATCCCATTTTCTTATTGATCATGCATATCATGAAATGCCCAATCTTCAATTTGTAAATGCATATCATGCTGGTTTCTTAATAATACATTCCTATCATGTATATCCCAAGTGAGGAAAAGCCCGATGCCAGGCGAGGTGGCAAGAAAAAGAGGGGTGACCCCCCTTGCCATCAAAGACCTTGAAGGGGTGCACAACCCGACCCGAGTGGAACTTTCCCAACCTCCCGGTGATCCGGAGCCCAAAGAATTATTGCTGATGCAAATAAATTTGATGGAATAGCCCGAGCCCTGATCATTTGAGTCTACAGCCCCCTACATGCATTGGTAATGTCATGAATCACTTAGAAATGTATGGTGGATGCATGCAAGAAGGGCAGGGTATGCAGTCATGGAAATGGTCTCAGCAATAGAACTATGGATGCAAAGGATGTATGGCTCCATGTGGCATTAAGGACCATCATTGAGGCCCTGGATGTCTAGGATAAGACCCTCACCATTGGGATACAGTATGCTCCTTGAGGGAGTCTTTGCAGGATATTGCAGATAGTCAGTCCTACACAGTCAGCCCGCAAAAGTTGATTACAACAAAGCCTTCTTGTGTGACTGAGTGCACGCTCTATAGATCGATTTGAAAAGGGCATCATCCCCTTCAATCTAAACTAAAAATCTCCCCATTTTGCCCTACGGTTTGGGAGATACACTCAGTTTTGTGCTCAGAGGTACTATGGGACAGGTAGTATTCCTACACAGTCAGCCTGCAAAAGTTGTTTACAGCAAAGCCTTATTGTGTGACTGAGTGTGCGTCCTATAGCTTGATTTGAAGAGGGAATCATCCCCTTCGATCTGAACTAAAAATCTCCCCATTCTGCCCTACATTTTAGGAAATACACTCAGTTTTGTGCCCAGAGATACTGTGGGATAGGTAGCAGTTCTACACAGTCAGCCCACAAAAAGTGATTACAGCAAAGCCCTGATCATTTAGTATCAGATATATTTTTATATACTCTAGTAGAGGGGATTGAGGGCTTTCATTTGAATCAAAAATTTTGGCGATCGGAGATTTCTAGCTCAAGATATCCTCATTTCTGTAACAAGGGGTCTGGTGGACTGCACTTGGGATGGCAGGCCACAAGGGTAAAGCAAAGGCCCAAGAGGACTTTCAGCATAAAAGAAGGGACTCCCGTGCCTCAATGAACGATCCTAGCTCAGCCCAGGAGGATCATGAAGACATGTTTGAAAAGAGTGCCCCCTAGACCGCTTATCTATGCTCAACCAAACCTTTTACCAACATGAGATCCATCATGCTGAACGACATCGAGAGGTGGAGCAATGCTAAAGGGAGATGGAAGCCCGCCAGGATCACCATCATTCCGAGATGATGGCCAAGATGGACTTACTCATAGAGTGCATGGGCGCCCTCATCCCCGCCATTGGCCCCCCCTCGATCGACCCAAGGAGTATGTCCCTCCCCGTGAGGCTAACTGCCCTTCCCCATTGGAGGCCGAGCGTAGCCCACAAGGTCTCGGTGGTACCCATGGCATTTCCCATAGCACTTATGACACGGGTGAGCCTTCCACCCGACGTGATGAACCCCTCCTTCCCTCCCCCGTTTTACGAATCCTTCAAGACCATCCTTGGCACCCCAAGTCCCCCGTAATGGAAGCTATTTGCACACTCAGGGGAATGGCTCCAATGCAAATCTTGGGCAGCATGGAATGCACAGAGTACATGGGCAGCATGCATATGGCAATGGGCAACATGCATATGGCAATGGGTAGCATGCATATGGTAATGGGCAGCATGGACATTTTGGACAGCAAGGTCCTAATGGGCAATTTGGTCCTCATGCAATGCAAGGGCAGCATGGCCCCCATGGAAATTTTGGACAGTCGGGGATGGACAACAAGGCATGTATGGGCAGCATGTAGCACATGGCATTCATGGGCAGCACGGCCCAAATGAGCTGTGTGACAAGATTGTGTTTACTAAATTCAATGGGTAGTCCTCATCCCCAACTAAACTAGAGGAATGGACCTCTAAATTGGAAGCCTATTTTCTCATCCACCCCCGTACCGATGAGGTGAATATTATTTTTGCCTCCCTTCATTTAGAAGGTTTTGCCCACACATGGTGGAGATTCGTTCAAAGAGAAAATCAGTAGTTTCGTGATTGGGAAGAGTTCAAGATGCATATGATCCGAGTTTTTGTCTCCCTGATGGAAAAAGAATGCTTGGCTAGGCAATGGTATCAATTTGATCAGCGAAATCTCACCGTGAGGGAGTACACCAACCAATTTATGAACCTATCCATGTATGTTGAGGCAGTGAGTGATGAGGCCAAATTGCATAAATACATTTATGGGTTAGATGCGCATCTCTCAAAATTGATGTAATGGCTCAAAAGCCAGCCACCCTATTTGCAGCCATAGAATTGGCTAAACACTATGGTCAGAAATACCATCGCAATGAGGGCATGCAACCCATTGCGAGATAGCAAAGATACCCTATTAGGCAACCCCTATATGCTAGTAATTATATCAGCAACAATGCAGGGAATGGCAGCCCTAAAATCCCTACTTACCCCACTTTTAATGCTGAAAGGAAATATGGTAGTTTTGGGACAACACAACCCTCCAAAAGTGACCCAAAGTATGTTGAAAATAAGACACGGAATGGCTTCAGTCCTAATGGTCAAAAATTCATTCCTCCTGAAGTTGTCAAGGATCGAAAAGCTAAAGGCTTTTGCTTTAAATGCAGGGATAAGTACACGACTGATCATGCATCCAAATGCCCCTTTAAGAATGCCATTATCAAGTTTAATAGCATGTATGTGCTAGAAGATAGTGACAAATTAGAAGAGGACTTGCATGACAACTATCCCATGATGACACTTGCTGAAAATGCTGAATATGAAGAGGATCTTGATATTGATCAGTTTTATGACTCACCGGATGGGTACCCTTTTGACCCCGGTGGCTGCCCCATTGATAACATGCTTGGGAATGACCCTTGGCATCCCTCATTCACCACTATATCAGCTTGCTCGATCTCCATGGATGCATGGATCGGCTCTAGGAGCCCAAACACCCTACGAGTACATGGTAACATTGATGGCAAAAGTGTATACATTCTCATAGATAGTGGCAGCACGCACAGTTTTGTGAATAAATCGACACTTGGCCATTTGACATTTGTTCCCACTGAATTACAGCAACCTCTTCGGGTTCAAGTTGCCAATGGAAATGAGGAAGTGAGCTCCCTTGTATGCACACAAGTGTCTCTTATACTGGCCAAAAATTACACAGCAAAGATGGACTTAATTACCCTTGATATGGGCCCCGCGGATGTTGTTTTGGGATGTGATTGGCTTTAGTAGTTGGGAAAAATCTCTATGGACTTCTCTCAACTGTATATGGAGTTTGTAATGCATGGGCAGCTTGTACACTTGGAGGGAATCAAAGAAATGGCAAATTTTCAGCTTATAACATCAAGACAACTCAAAAAAGGAATTCAAGAAATGCTCCCAGATCTTTGTCTTGCATTTGCATAAGGATAATGATGACCAACACACCTTGGGGAAGAAAAATGTAGCACTAAAAGCACTTTTGGCTAAATATGAGGACCTATTTCAGCCCCCCACTACCCTTCCCCCTCAGAGATCAGTGGATCACCCGATTGACTTGGAGCCCCATGCCAAGCCCATCAATAAACCCCCATATCGACTCTCTAAATGTGAAAGAGAGAAAGTAGCAAAGCAAGTCAAGGAGCTCATTGAAATGGGATTCATAGAGCCTAGCTCTTCCCCTTATGCCTCCCTAGTTCTATTGGTTAAGAAAAATGACAGATCCTTCCGGTTGTGCATTGACTACCGTGATCTCAATAAGTTCACCGTCAAAAATAGATATCCCATCCCTTGAATTGATGACTTGCTTGATGAACTCAAGGGAGCACGCTACTTCACCAAGATTGATTTGCGATCCGGTTACCACCAAATCAGAATGAGGGTGGGTGATGAAGTCAAAACAGCCTTTTGGACGGACCGTGGCTTGTATCGTTTCCTTGTCATGCCATTTGGGCTCACTAATGCACCCGCCACGTTTCAGAGCTTAATGAGTAAAATATTGCAGCCATGGCTTTTCCAGTTTGTGTTGGTATTCTTTGATGATATACTCATTTACAGCAAGTCAATGCACGAGCATCTGAAGCATGTCAGGCAAATTTTTGATGTACTAAGAGAGCACCGGCTATTTGCCGAAGAAATCAAGTGTGTCTTCTTTTAAACAGAGGTTGAGTACTTGGGACACATTGTTAGTGAAAAAGGCATCCAAGCTGATCCTAAGAAAGTGCAATGTGTCCAAGAGTGGCCCACCCCCACTATCAATACCTCCTTGTATGGTTTTCTTGGCCTCTCCTCTTTTTATCAGAGATTAATTTGCCATTATGCCACAATTTCAGCCGCGTTAACAGACAGGCTGAAAAAGAGGCTTTCCAATGGGATGAATAGGCTGACCGTAGTTTTCAGCAGCTGAAAGACTTGCTCACATCAGCCCCCATCCTCATATGCCTTGACTTTTCAAAGGATTTTACCATCCAATGTGATGCTAGTGGATGGGGTATTGGTGCAGTCTTGCTGCAAGAACACGGGGTAATAGCATTTGAGAGCCGAAAATTGGATGATAAAGAGAGAGAGTTGCATGTCTATGATCAGGAGATGTTGGCAATCATTCATGCTATCAAAAAGTGGCACCACTACTTGTATGGTAGTAGATTTAAGGTGAAAAGTGATCACCGTGTGCTCAAATACTTCTTAACTCGGCCCAACCTCACTCCCAAACTACGTAGATGGGTGGCTACCCTACAAAACTATGACTTTGAGATTACCCACACTTGTGGCAAGGACAATGTAGTGGCTGATGCACTCTCTCGCATGTGGGCATGCAAGGTTTCATCCATCACTGAAATCCACCATGATTGGATTAAAGAGCTCCAAGAGGCATACTTGCTTGATGCTGAATTTGGCCCTCTTTTCCAAAAATTACAGTAAGGTGTCATGGATGACAACTCCCAATATCAGCTCCACAATGGCCTTATTTGGATCCATGGCCATATTGTGATTCCCCATACCTCTTCTTTCACCCAAAGGATCCTTAAAGAGATGCATTCTTCACCGATTGTTGGTCACTTAGGGGTCTTCAAAACATATGACCAAGTCTCAAAAAGCTTCCATTGGAAAGGCCTATGGCGAGATGTTAAAGACTTTGTGTCTAGATGTGTGCCTTGTCAACAAAATAAAGATAGCACTCTTAAACTGGGTGGATTGTTGCAGCCCTTACCTATCCTCAAAGGAAAATGGACCCACATTACCATGTATTTCAACACTGATTTACCTACAACCAAGAAGGGTTGGGATAGCATCTATGTGGTAGTTGACTGACTCACTAAAGCAGCCCATTTCATCCCTACAAAATCTCAGTTTACAGCATCTCATGTTGCCACTCAATTTATAGAGCATGCTTTTAAGTTGCATGGCTTACCCCATGTCATAGTACATGACCGGGACACCAAATTTATGAGTCAATTTTGGCAGACAATTTTCAGCTCCATGGGGACCAAATTGGCTCCATCTACAGCGTATCATCCCCAAACAGATGAGCAGACCGAGTGAGTTAATAAGTGGCTTGAAACCTATTTGCGACATTTTTTTCATGATGTGCAGAATTCTTGGGATGTATGGCTACACTTGGCTGAATTTTCTTACAACAACTCCATTCATTCGAGCATTGGAGTCTCTCCCTTCGAAGCATTGTATGGTTATCGAGTGCCCCTTCCTACTGTGATTTTCAATGAAAAGCTCAACCCCCCTGGAAAAGAAGAGTTGGACTGCATGCAAGCTTTACTTCAACAATGCAAGGTAAACCTCAAAAGGGCTCAAGAGCACATGAAGCTCCATGCTGATGCAAAAAGAAGACCCCTAGACTTTGAAGAGGGTGAATTGGTACTCCTCAAGGTCCCCAAGTCCCGTTATGCTACACTAAAGGATGGTTCTTGCAACAAATTGGCACACCGTTACTATGGGCCCTACAAAATCATTAAGAAGGTCGGGGACTTGGCTTACCATCTCCAACTCCCTCCCACTACTAAGATCCATGATGTCTTCCATGTGAGCCAATTGAAACCTTTCATTGGCACTCCCAAAGATCATGTAGAGGAGCTTCCACCCATAGATGAGGAGGGCCTTATCTAGTATATTCCTGAAGCGGTCATTGGGCAACGTGAAAAGCAACTCTACACCTGCTCCATACATGAATACCTGATCAATGGCAAGGCCTACCAATAGAGGAAGCCTCTTGGCTCCCAACATCTATCTTGGATGAATTTCCACATCTCAAGGAGGCCGTATTGGCTAGAACTTAACCATGATACCTATTTTGGGATGCAGTCTATGTTTGGAAAGCCACCTGTTTTGCACCAGTTTCAATCGTGGTCCATTGTCATCCCCATCACCCATACATGGAGGACTGAAAGTACACCTCAAGGGCTCTGTGCCAACACCTTATTTGCCTCGATTGGAGTTCCCTAGAGGAAGTTATGGCTGTTTTTCTCCAGCCATACCATCTAGGACAGCACACTAGTAATTCCTGGACAGCCCTCTATTTTGTAACAGTTTTGCTCCTGACCTAATTACAGCCCTGCCCCACCCACATGGGCTGAAAGTACATCTCATGGGCTCCATCACGACACCTCAATTGTCCCATTCGGAGTGTCTCACAGAAAATTATGGCTGATTTCCTACAGCACGCCCTTACAGGACATGACCACATCCCTTGTTTTTTAGGACAAAAACTTTATGAGATGGGATGGTTTGTAATGAATGGGGATCACGAGAACATGGCATGGGAACATACTAGTCACATTGATGGTATATAAGGTATAAGAGGGTATTTTGAGGCATCACAGAAATTATCAAGAAACTCTCTTTTCACCTTCTCAAGCTTCCATGACTTCTTCTCCTTCCTCTTCTTCTTCTTCCTTTTTTCCTCTTTCTCTCTCTTCTTCTTGCCTTTCTCTCTCCTCTCCCTCTTCTCCTGTAGTCCTTCTCTCTCTCCTTCCCCTTAGTTAGGATAGTTAGGTCTCTTTCATTACAGTATTAATCCTAAAACTAAATTGTAAAGCTTGGAGTTTTATGAATAGCTTAGGGATTACCTTATGGATCGGATGTCTAGAAAACATAGTTGAATGCTCTACTCACACACTTGCTCCCACTGACCTTGTGTAAATCTTTGCTAGTGTGGTATCATTGTGCATACCCTTTTACCAACCTCCTTTAATCATCTCAAAACATTGACATTGGCCTATTTCAAGTGCCTCTACAATACCACAAGCCTCAAAGCCATAATTCAATGCAACACTTAATCCAGGTGCTCCTTCCTACTATATTTTCTTGAAGGGTAGCTCTTGGCCTATTTCTAAAGCTCTTATAGTAACCATGATTTTAAGTAAGAAGGAAATCTAACAAAAATAGGCAAAAGCCTTTCAGATGCATTTTCTAGAGATACTCTAATGCCCCTTGTTGTAGCTTGGGTAGCACGAATCAGTTCAATATATTTTAATAAAATCATTTCATTATTTGTCTATGCAAAGTATATTTCAAGAAAATTGCCTTCTATTGCTCAACATGATGCTACTCAGCAAGGGCAAGTGTTGTAGCCACATTTTCCACATTTACAACCTTATCAAGCCTCAACATACCTTTTCTTATGTATCCCATATTGATCTTTTATGGCAAGAGAATGATGCACCACCATGGTGTCAAATTTGTAGTTGGAAGGTAAAGAAGTGCTAGTCAATTCTAAATTTTCAAGAAGACAATCATAGTAGATAAAGTGTAACATTGCTTGCAAGAAAAAGAAAGTTTTGACTTTAGGTCGATTCTCACAAGTTTCTATTTCTAGCAATGCGTTTGGTGCCCTTAGCAAAGCCTTCTTACAGTAACCTACCTTGAGTAGAAGTTATTATCCTATGTGAACTTGTAGGTGAAGATTGTTAAAATATGCGGGATCTAGAGCATGTCTATGGCGGCTTGTAAGCATAGACTAAACTCATGATGACATTGACTAAAGACCACAACTGTTACACAAGTGAATTAGGTTCCAAGATGGAAGCTTGGACTCATAAACACAATCTTGTGTAGCGGACTGACAAAGACAAGACACTTAACTAAAAGTACAAAGCATCAAGACATTGTATTCATTCTATATGAAAAGTGATAATCAAGTACAATGCTTTATAGTTGTTGGATGGCTAAAGTTTTCCTCTCTGTGCATATGGGATTTAGTCTGCCTGCATGTCCTAAGCCCAGAACTGCCTCATACAAAGAGGATACAATAGGTATGATTGCAAATATCTCAACACCTCTCCTCAATCACAACCAAAAAGTACAAAGTGTGTAGAGGCTTTAGTGAAAGTAACACCTGCAAAGTGTGGGCATACCATAAACATGGCAAAACACTAGAGACTGTCACAAGAAAGGCCAAGTGTGGGTACCACAAATATGATGGACATCTAGAGGCTGTAGTAGGGGCCTTACAGAGGCTGTAGTACAAGGCCTCATGATGAGTTTTACAAGCTTATGATAAAGACATTTGGGCTAGGCAATAGAAGGATAAAAAAAGTCAGTAAAAATTAGGATCAAGGACCTTGAGGCCCTTGCGGTTTTTAGCATTGCTTTTGACATAGATCTTTGATTAATTGCAGTTCTTCTTGTCTAGCTTCCTTTACTTGTACTTCACTTTGTTTGCCACTTCAAAGTCTTCATGATTTTTATGCTTCTTCTTCTTATTCTTTTTCTCTTTGATCTTTTGGTCCTCTTGATATGCTTCTTCATTGACTTTGCTTGCAATAGTTGCATCAATCTTTATGTCAATGTCCCCCTCAAGCAAAGGTATCATTGTCTTTGAGGCAACAGAAATGTCTTCAAAATCTTCAAATAAATTCATCGATTGCTCTTCAAAACAAGTAAATGCATCCATCCCTACAAGCAGAATAAACAAGTCTTCCATGTAGTTGAATTGAGCAACAAGAGTAATGTTACTCTTCATGGGAAGCATCTTCATAAAAGACTTGATTTTGGTCATTCCCATTATGGAAATTAGCTTCAAATGACTGAGAATAACCAGCAATGAGTTGATCTTTGTATGTGCCAAAAGACACAAGCAATGGCTGTGAAGTATCAAAAGATACTAGTTTGAAATTTTATGTTTATTGCTTGAGTTTGACTTGATGATCTTCAAAAACTCTTCAAAGCTTCCCCTACTTCTTGATTTGATGGTTGAATACTTGCTGAAAACCTCAGATTAGAGTGGCATTGGCTTGGTTTAAGTGGAAGGAGAGAGAAAATGAAGGAAAAATGAGCTTCAAGGTAAGTGGCTATGGCTGTCCTGTCAAAATAGGAACCATCGAATGAGCTCCCACGAGCTCCACAGGTCGAATCTGCTTAAACCCTTTGATATGGAGAACCCTTGCTAATGGTTCTAACTTCCACTAAGAGGGTTTATACTCATTTTGCTCGAGTTGAGAGATCTAAGCCTTCAAATTGGTCATTGTCAAAACTGTGCCCAGATTTGGGAAAATGCAAATGCTGGGCATGGTGTGCATTAATCTCCTTGATTTTTGTGCCAAGAAGTTGCATCTTGACCTAAAGAACAACTATCAAGAAGAAATATTGAAGAGATATGACCTGTTTGATGAGATATGGCTGCTCCAACAAAGGTAGGTAGGTGCTATCCACAGACACAATAAGTTCAGAGAGATTAGGCCTGTGGAGAGAGATATGAAAGCTTCAAGCTAACAGGGTGCTGCTAGCTATGGATGCCATGGAAGCTTCATTGAAGGTAGGAATGCAAATGAAGTTTGAGATAGGGTCTAGTACTCAAACTAAACTGAGCAGAGATGGAAAGGAGCTTAGAGGAGTGAAAGGAGAGTTGGGCCATGCTCAGCTAAGCTCTAATACCATGTTAAAATGCGCGAGATCTAGAGCATGGCTATGGCGGCTTGCAAGCATAGACTAAACTCATGATGACATTGATTGAAAACCACAACTGTTACACAAGTAAATTAGGTTCCAAGATAGAATCTTGGACTCATAAACACAATCTTGTGTAGTGGACTGACAAAGACAAGACACTTAACTGTAAGTACAAAGCATCATGACATTGTATTCACTCTATATGAAAAGTGGTAGTCAAGTACAACAACGAATTACCCGTCTTGAAAGTTCTGCTTTATTAAGAAAATACTTTAATGATTCATGATCAACATAAATAGTAAACTTATTTCATAATAAATAATGACGAAAATTTTCCATATCAAAAACCATTGATAAGCATTCCTTCTCAGTGGTGGTATAATTTCTTTCCGCATCACTTAGGTTATGGCTTGCGTAATAGATCGGATGATCTACCTTATTGTCATCTGCTTGACATAAAACTGCTCTCATGGCATTCATAGATGCATCTGCATGAATATGGAATTCCTTCATCCAATCCGGGGGTGCCAATATCGGTCCTTCTATTAACTTTTGCCTAAGAAATTCAAATGCTTTCTTGCAAGTATCATCCCAAGTAAAAGGAGTATCCTTTCATAGCAAATTTGTTAAAGGTGAGGCCATCTTTGCAAAATCAAAAATGAATCGTCGATAATAATTTAGATGTCCTAAAAAACCTTGAAGTTGTTTAAGAGTTGTTGGTGGAGGAAGTGCAGAAATCTTGGCAATTTTAGCGGGGTCCATAGCAATGCCTTCTTTAGAAACGATATGCCCTAACAATATTCCTTTTGGAACTCCAAAAACACATTTATCAGGATTTAACGATATACCTACTTCATCACTACGTTCAAATACTTGCACTCATTGATCAGGCATTGCTTTTGCCGTTCCATAGACACAAAAGCCATCTAGAAAAACTTCCATCCACTGTCGAAGAAAATCTTGATAAGTTGCAATCATAACTCTTTGAAACGTTGCAGGTGCATTACATAAGCCAAAAGGCATTACTTTATAAGCAAATGTACCCCATTCAGTAGTAAAAGTAGTTTTGGATTGATCTTCAGGATGAATTGACACTTGGTTGTAACCACTAAACCCATCCATGAAAGAATATAGCTCATGGCCTGCAACCTTATCAAGTACTTGATCTGTAAATGTAAAAGGAAAATGATCTTTCCATGTCTTACTATTAAGCTTCCTATAATCAACACAAATGCAGATTTTCTTGCTATTCTTCTTGGGTACTACCACAATTGGAGATACCCATTCACTATATGCAACAGGATATATAAATCCCGAATCGAGAAGCTTAGTAATCTCAGCTTTAACCAGTTCTACATACACAGGATTTGTTCATCATTGGCGCTGACAGTCGAGTTTTGTGCCTGGTTCTAGATCAATATAATGTTGACAAAGTTCAGCTTTAATGCCTTTAAGGTCTGTATAAGACCAAGCAAATTCCTCGACATGTGCTCGTAATACTTCTTCAAACCTCTATCGATCTTGGAATTTCAATTGAGCTCCTAGATTTAAATATTTCCCTTCTTCCATTCCTATTTTACTACTTCCACTTCGGGCTCGTCAATAAACAAAGAGGCTATTTTTTTAGGCTTGATCGTAGGCACATCTTCCGATATCTCCATTGGTATATTTTCAAGCAGACTATGCCTTGTACTAGATTCTGGTGCTTCTTCCCTCACATTCACAGAGTGTACCAAGGGTAAAGCCCTATAAGGAACAATAGCTAAATTATCCCAAGTACCCTCAGTCATTTCTATCATATGGACATCCAAGATATCAAGAAATAGCTTACCGATATAACTTCCTTGTCTTCTGCTCAAGCCATGTGAGATGGAATTCAAATTTTCATTATTCTTTATTGTGAACATGGTATTTATAGGACCTATTATCTGTGAAACCTGCTCTGGATCACATGAAAATTGAACATGTAATGTTCGATGATAACGCCATAAAATTCCATTTTGCTTTTCCAAACATTCTTGGTCATTCAAATCCCAAGACCATTGAGTATTGCTAAGCTTAATAATTAATGAGTGTAAATCCTCATCTTCCTCACCTTGGATCCGACACCCTAAATAGTGTATAACCCATTTTAGCTCCAGAAAATTCTTAGGTGCCAGAGGTTCAAACCATCGAAGCTCTGGTTCAACTCCATCCCCATAGACAATAAAATCCATTACTCTTTCTTTGGAATGCGGTAAGACTACCTCACATATACTTGGCAGATGAGCTTTGCTTGATTGCAATTGCCTTCTATGATATCTCCCTAGCTGCCCTTTAGAATAATGATACGGCTTTTGCCTACTGCTCATAGAATGCTTAAGGGAATGATATAGCCAAGGAGCAGTAGTAAAGTTTTTCTCTTGCAATCCAATTCCAGAAGTAGCCAGAGATTTACTCCTTGTATAAAATTCATTTGTTTGCCCATATTCCACTGAGCATTTCCTAGGAATAGGCGATATTTGTTCCATTTGTTGCACATCTTTGATTATCCTATCATAACTACCATAACATTCATTAAAAGTCTGTGCAAATCTATTTAAAGCTGAAGATCGGTCATCTCTATCATCATGTAATATCGGCAGTTGTAAAGGTTTGCAATTATTCCTTTTTCTTCTCTCTCTTTCTTTCTTTTCTAGCTGATGATAGTAAGATCTTTTAGCAACAACTGGAAGTTGTTCAAACCCAAAAGGCAGAATATCTACCTTGTAAGGAAATGTTGTAACTAAACTCTCCTCACATTCGTCATGATCATTCTCTATAGTATTGACTTTCTCCATAGTTATTGAGGAGCTTACTGATACTTCATCTAAGTATGATGTTCTTGCCTCAATCTTCCCCTCCTCTTCTAAGTCATTAGGGAAAAATATTTCCAATCTATTATATGTAAAAAATGCATCTCCAAATTCATCGTCTTCCTCAGTTTTACCAAATCCAGGACATGCATTGAAAAATGAATCATTCAAATCATTGAATTCATGGATTACATCCACAGGATATTTATCCTCCTTTGCTGAAACCATTAAACAGTCTAGGGTTGTATCTTCTGAGGTAGACAACCAGCGAGTAATATCGCTATCAGAATCATTATCTGATGAAAATTTAATAGCATATTCACCAATACCCACTTGTTCTGCTTTGTTAGGCTGATGCACAATATTAACCTCTAAATTTTCTGCTTTCGCTTGTCGTTGTTTTTTAAATAACCAAGCATAAGGCCCTTCGTTATCGGTCCTCTCTACTTCTGAATCATAGAACTCACTATTGGATTTTTCATCCCTCTCACTAACTACTTCATCTCGTGACTCCCTCAAAAACCCTTTTGTGGTAACTTGAATCTTGACCCTATCATTTCGAGGACCAATCAAAATTGAACCTTTATACCAATCCTGAGTGCACCTTGCTTCGACCCAGCAACACAGAATATGAAGAGATATTTGACAATGAGTGAAATACTAGGTAATTTACATAAAATTCTAATCCAACGATTACAGATTTCACATTGCGAAGTAACCCCAAAGGAGTCACTTTCCTTTGATCAGCCATACATAAAACTATATGAGTAGGTTCTAGATTCTTCAACCCTAATTCTTGCATCGTTTGGTACTGTTGAACCACCATCTAATTGTACTTCACTCAGCAAATGTCCATTGATGGTAGTGTCTATAACTGGTGCTCTTGGATCCACAAATAAATCTACTATTTTTACTTCCTTAGTCGTTCTCCTTTTAGATGCATTTGCAATTACTTTAGAAGCGTTAGTCTCCATCATTTTCCTCCTACATCAAACTAGCTTATGATAAAGCTACCTTCGACATATAGGCGCTACTTCAACTAGCTGCCTCAGGTTAATTGTTAAGTTTATTTCATCCAATGCTACCCAAAGATCATAGGTATGTTTCATTGTTTCCGCTTGCTCCTTACTCCCTTCTTTTGGAGGTACGAGTCATTCAGGAAAAGGAGATACCTCCAACTGAATCTTAGGATTTGTGGATGAGGTCGAGGGCTCATTACAAATTTGTTTACCCTTATCATTATTTTTATTATCCTCTCTCTTAGGGAAATTCTCTTCATGATGCCCTTCACCGCTACACCTCCTACAAAGAGGAGTATAGTCCTGATTTTTTCATGCATTTGGACAATATATAGCTATATGACCTTCCTATTGGCATCGACAACAAATTACTCGTCCTCTAGGCCTTTGTTGTCCACTCTAGCCTATTGAATTACGAAAATTACCATTGTTTCTCCTAAAAGGAGAACTTCTTCCTCGATTTCCATCACTGTTATAATTGTTTCATGGCACTGGAGGTCTGCCTTGGGTAGGCAATCCACGGGGCCTAAAAGGTTGATTGGGTGGCCAGATCTCATAAGTAGTATTATTGCGATCCATGTAATTGTAATTTGTTTGCATCGTAGGATTTTGTTGTTGTTGTTGGCCGATCTTGTGCCAATAATTTGGTTCTAAATGGCATGTTTTTAGACAAAAAGTACAAAATGGAGGATGATCGGGCATTAATCTTGAAGGCATCGGGCATTGAGTAGCCACATGGCCATAACCATGACACTTACCGCACCAAATATTTGATCTAGGTGGGTTTAAGGTCAAGCTACTCGAAGGCTATTGCGCATTAGAACCTTGTGTTGTTACGGAATAAATTTCTTTCAAGGGTGCTTGTACTGCACCCATGATTTCCTCCTTCAACTTTCCGAAAGATTTTGCAATAATATCTACTACTTTTGCTTCATCAAGAGGGGACTGAGGTTGAGGCATAGAGGGCATTCCTGTCTGCATCATATAGGCTGAAATTGAAGTGTACGGATTTATAGGTACACTTGATACATTGGAACTTGCAATTGCCGATGGATTCAAGGGAATGGTCACATAAGACACGTTCTTAGGTAACCTACCTGAAGTTCTCGAATATCTTGGATATTTCATCTGAGGTTCTTTGAATAGATCCCTCCATTGTTGTTGGCTAAGCTACACTTCTTCCCACCATCTAGCATGTGGTTTAGCATCTGCTAGTGTGGCTAGCCATTGTAAACTAACATGTTGATGAGCTTCAGGATTAAGCCCATCAATAAATTTATGCTTTTGTGTGGGGTCGTTAGGAGCTGGATTCATCTTTCAATAATTGTCTCCATACGCTCAACGACGCTTTCGGTTGCCCCTTGGGATAAATAATCCAATTGAAGAGCTAATCAATCTTGGAAACCCTGCTGTCGAAATTTTTCTAAGAATGATCTTCACAAGGCAGCATAGCTCCCTTTATTTTGAGCATCGAGGTTACCGTACCATCTAGCTACTTCATCTTTTAGCGTTGCTGGAAATATATGCAACTTTTGATCATCATCCACTATCTCATTTGCTACGCAAGTCACCTCGAACCTTTGCATGTGAGCATCAGGATCTTTGTTCCACAGTCCCCCAAACTGAGTAAAATCAGCTAACCTTGCGGGACTACAATCCATTGTCTCTTTAAATAACGACCCTAGCCCAAAATCTTGAATAGAGTCAACCCACGCGATTTCCTTAAAATCCTTGAATAGGGATCTCAACCCTAGATCACGTATGTCTTGAAATGAATCTCCTTGGCAAGGAATCCTAAATAAGAACCGTAATCCAAAATCTACTACTCGCTCTAGCCATGAAACCTCCACTGGCTCTCTAACTAATTGGCGAAATCCAAAATCTAACTCTAAGTCCCAATCAATGGATGGTTCGTTACTTCCTACTATGGCATTAGCTTCACTTTTTATACTTTCACTACTTTGTCTACTTCTCTCTCTAGTGGGACTACTAGTACCCAAAACTGCACGGTCCCATTGATAGGAATCTTCTTCATTTGCTTGTGATGGGGTTCTATCAAATGGTGTGTTAGGACCTAGTAGCTCCATATTTGAGCTTGATGCAATTTCTATTCCCAAATTCAGCAAAGCATTCACCTTTTCTAACCTCTCTAGTAGCCAAGCTTCCTATTGAGCCGCTTGTTCCCTTGCACATTGGTCTCGAGCTTCCGCTTGTTGTCTCCACCTCTCTTCAGAACTCATCCACCACTAATTTATTACCCACTAATGTCATTCTCCTCAAATTTCTTGTGACTCATACGTTTTCCCCTAAAGCTACAAAGTTAGGGTTTTTGTGGTTGCGTATGTGCTCAATAATTTAAGAATAGTCGGAAATTCTGGATCTTCTTCTCCATGCGGTAGTTTCTCCTTCTGCTCAAGAATTAAACCTAAAATTTCAACTACCTCTCTCACATCTTTTGTGTCAAGTGAAATTTTTATACCTCTAGATACACATATCGAAGGCAATACATCACTCCACTCAATCCTTCTAAACGTCTGATAAGCTGTGCGATAATACCAATCATAGTGGTATGACACAATAATCGTATTTATTTCAATTTGATCTATCAGCCCAAAATGTGCCGCTAAGAGAACAATGGTTTGCGCACATTCATTATACCCCAACTCCAAGAAGATAGCTGTTCAATATCTACCGTTAACTGAGGACCAAAATATTTGCCACTCTCTACTAATTCTGTGTCTTGTGCTTAAGATTCTAGTATACTAGGGATATTCACCACCCATTCAAGTTCCCATTCAAGTTCACTTGGCTCCTGGTAGACACACCAAAAAATAAATTCCTTCCAAGCATAGAGAGTCCCCAGAAAGGGAGGCTGTGAGTACTCTCACAGACCCAGAAACCATTAAAGAATCATTTCAAACCTCTCTTCTTACACACAAAAACCATGAATCACTGCGCACAACATATTTTATGACAAATTACTTCCTCATTCCCTCTCTCAAGAGATCGGACATGAAGCACAAGAGAAGGGAACGAGAGTTGCATAGAATGAGAGAGAAAATGAGACATGCAAGAAGTAGTAGTTATAGGCATACTCCTACAACCACCTCCTCATGCGACTCCTCAAACCCTCAATCTTTTATTTCATATAAGAATTTCAAATACAATGTTTTTGTTCTTGTTCTTTAGACTAAGGTTCATAGCCATAGGCCAAGTGCACATTGATAATCCATGTCCAAAATGATTTGCAATTGAAGTACATTAGAGAATACCTAGCATCATACAACTACAAAATTTGCACCAAAATAAGGCTTCATCAATAGTTAGAGGCAGGAATGATGGATATGGAAAGCATGGTAGTGGCAGTGATCGTGGACGGGATTCTCAGAAATCTCGGTCCAAGTCTCGTGGGAAGTCACGTAGCAAATCCCGTGGCAGGAATGCAGATGTTACTTGTCACCATTGTGGGAAAAAGAGCCATATTAGGCCACAATGCCATGAACTACACAATGAAAGGCGCAAAGATAAGGGGAAAGACAAAGTGCAGGATAAGTCTTCTGATCACAGCATAGTGCCTGGAAAGTCTAGTGTTAAAATTGAAGAGATCAATGTTATGTAGCGTGAGGATGTTTATGATGATGATTATATCCTTGCAGCTTCTTCTAGTGCTTCGCAGATGACAGAGATACACTCTATGTATGCACAGTGTTGGCTCTTGGACTCGGGTGCATCCTTTCATGTGACACCTTGCCGAGAGTGGTTTCATTCATACCGTAGTATTTCAGGTTCTCTACGCTTGGGTGATGACAACTATCTTCACATTGTGGGCATTGGTGATGTTAGGTTGTAGTTTCCTTCTGGCAGCAGTTTTGTTATGCAGGATGTACATCATGTACCTTCTTTGACACGCAGACTCATGTCAGCTGGACAGCTTGATGACGCAGGTTATCTTGTATCTTTTAGAGACTCTACATGGAAGATCACTCATGGTAGACTTGTGATTGCGAGAGCTGCCAAGGCTGGCAGCCTCTATCCCTTGATTGTATCTGCTTCTTCCCTTGATCATGTTTTGTCTATGGGTTCTATCCCACGTGTATCTCTTTGGCATGCCCATTTGGGCCATATGTCTTTGAAGGGAATGAAAATGCTTTTTGGTTTGCAGTACTTACCGCCCCTTGATTATGCATATTTTGATTCATGTGAGCACTATCTTTATGGCAGGCTAACTAGGTCGATGCATGAGAAGTCTTGTAGGCCACGCATGAGTGAGCCCTAGGCATTGGTACATTCAGATGTTTGTGGGTCCATGCCTTGTCAGTCTATGGGTGGTGCAAAGCATTTTGTTACTTTCATAGATGATTTTTCATAGAAAGTTTGGGCTTATCCCATTAAGCTAAAATCCATGTCTTGGCTATGTTTCAGAGACGGCTTGCATTGGTTGAGAACCAGTTTGGATATCAGCTAAAATGCCTAAGGACAGATAATGGGGGTGAGTATGTCTCACATACTTTTGAGCAGTTATGTGATGAGAGGGGTATTAAGCATCAATTGACCTCTCCCTACATCCCCCCAAAATGGTTTGGCTGAGCGAATGAATAGAATCATCCATGAGCATGTACGCAGTATGCTTAGCTATGCACGCCTACCACAGAGCTTTTGGGCTAAGGTAGTTAATACAGTTGTGCATGTCATAAATAGATTACCTTCTAGTGGTTTGGATTTCTAGGTTGAAGAGGAGGTATTGAGTGGAAAACCTCCCTCTTATGTGCATCTCCGTGTCTTTGGATGTGAAGCATTTTGCCATGTTCCCAGAGATAAGAGAAGTAAGCTAGATCCTAAGAGTGATAAATGCATTTTCCTTGGTTATGGGGATGCAGGTGAGATGGGTTACCATCTATGAGATCCGCAAGCGCGGAAAGTCATCCGTAGTCATGATGTAGTCTTCCATGAAGACAAGATGTATAGGCAGCCTAAGAGAGTTGTTGAGATCCACAGGGTCATATTTCAAGAGGAGTCGAGGGCTCTGGCACAGCCAGTTAGACAGCCTACACCTATAGCAGATGCTCATGGTCAAGGTGTTGGACAGGCAACAGAGCCTGCTGTGAGATGGTCTACTAGGAACAGACGTCCACTTGATAGATTTTAGCCCTCGATGCATTATGTCTTGGTTATGGATGCAAGAGAACCTTTCACCTATGATGAGGCTATGCATAGGGGTGAAAGTCACTCCTTGGAGAGGGCTATGCAGTCTGAGATAGACTCCTTGCATAAGAATGAGACTTGGGATTTGGTTTCCTTGCCTGAGGGCAAGAAGGTTTTGCCATGCAAGTGGGTGTACAAGCTGAAAAGTACCCTTGGATACCCCAAGGCAGCATACAAGGCTACACTAGTAGCAAAGGGTTTTAAGGAGGAGCATGGTGTGGACTTTGATGAGGTCTTTTCTCTTGTGGTTAAGATGACCACCTTGCGCTTAGTCTTGGCTTTGGTTGCTCAACTTGACTTGGATTTATGCCAAATCGATGTCAAGATGCCTTTCTTACATGGGGACTTGCATGATGAGATTTATATGGAGTAGCCTAAGGGCTTTACAGAACCTGGCAGGGAGCACCTAGTGTGCAAATTGAAGAAAAGTCTTTATAGCTTGAAGCAGACAACTAGGGAGTGGTATAGCTCTTGCTCTCCCGCCATAGCTCTCGAGTGCAAGCTTCGATCCTTCTCTCCTTTCAGTCCACATGATAATGGCTTGTATATTGGCATACCATTGTCGAAGGGTTTGTGAAAGCAATGTCGTAACCACAGAGGACCTTGACTAATTTCAGGATAAAAGATTAATCATACATATAAGCAAGATGAGAGGATTTGTGTGTAGTAATAGATCCGCCAAGCTCCCAACAAGACCTCATCTATACAGCAATGTTATGACCAAAAGCAAGGTTTCAGCTGAGCTTAGAATTCATCCTTCAACATAGGAACCTTTAGTACAAATCTGGTTATTATCTACAGACAGAAATTTCAACATTGGACTTTCAGCAGCATTAGCCAAAGGATGGATCTATGGATTTCCAAACTTAACCATAAACCCATAGGAAATTTGATTCCAAATGATAAGGTGAACAAAATGTCAAGCAATAGTCAATGTTGCAGGCATGTCTTTCAGAGGTGGCTCCCTTCCATGAACAAGAGGGTTGGTTATGGAATGATCTAAAACCATGTATTCATTTGCATTCTTTATAAGCTGACAAACTGACTTGTAGCAATGTTTGGCACATCTTTCTCTTCCATGTTAGCAATATGTACATATAAACAACAGTCATAATCATGTACAGGAACTACTGCATCACCTTCACAATCATACCACCAGCAGTTGCAATCTGACTTCTGAGGTAATGTAACTGTTCAGCAACAAGTAAACTGAATGGTCTAGGGCCTGTGCAAATTCAGTCTTCTGCCGTGAGTACAGCAAGGGAAGATACAAGAGGCTGCAGTGGCTGCCCATCTATGAGAAACATACTTCAGTTAGCCAAAGACTTCCACTTTGGGTCAATCCGGGATAGCATCTTTCAGGAAGCAGAAATGGTTATCATCCACAGACATAAATTTCACTTTTTAGCTTCTCAAGTTCAGAAGTAGGATGATCGGAATCGAGGAATCTAACACATAAGATTTGTTCTACAACTACAAGGTCCTTCTGCTCATCAAAAATTTCAGGAGTGAATTCAACTCCTTCAACCATCTTTAAGCTGACAATCTTAAACTTATCTTTGATCTGCTTTTTGTGCACTCAATCAGCATGCTGGATGAATTTTACAATCGTTGTAACGATAGATTTCCCAAGGGAAAGAACACCGCTAGGAGGTCACATAAAACAGCTCTTTGGAGCTGTTGTTTGGAATTTGAAAGCAATCGGTGAGTGGCTGACATTTTTGATCCTCACAGCACTTGTGGCCTGTTCTCTTGGTTCATATGGGAAGTAAAGCTTCTTGTCTGGTTTAAAAACTGAGCCTGCGCTTGTGCAGAGACAGAGCTTTGATTACAGCTCTAACGAGTGCTGAATCACTAGAATTGTCATGCTGCTGTAGGTGAATGCCTGAATTGCAGACTTCAGTTCAGATAGGTGTTTGTGATCATGGCGTCTCTGCACCATGTCCATGTTGACCTGCTATATGTCGATGAAGGCAAGGATCAATTAAACTGTCTCGCAAGGATTCGGGAAAACTGTTCGACGCACGTCCATGTTGGCCTGCTATATGTCATCGGAATCCCCAAAAACAGGAGTGACCCCCAGTCGTCACAGCCTCCTTCTACGCTTTTTCCTCCGTTCCTCCCAAATTGGCTTCCCTCTGCAGCAACAACTCCAAAAATAGCCACCACAAAAGTTGTGGTTGACAGAAGGAGCTCAAATTGAATAAGCTGGTTCCAAACATTGTCCAATTGAATGTTGATAAAATCCTCGGTATCATCGATGTATTCCTTCAGCGATGTTAGCTTATTGAGTATGGCATCTATAACCACAAAATAAGCCTCCAAAAGCATCTCCAGTTCTTGAATGTCACTGTCCTCTTCAGAGATCCTTGAACTGCTATGCTTGCTAGTCGCAATACTAAGGGGTTTTTCCAGCCTTCTAGATTCTGGGAAAGAACAGACAGGAGAAACAGGAGCCGACATAGAACCTCCAACTCCAATACTAGCATATGTAGTCTGAGGTTGCTCCCTGTTCTATCTAATAATTGGTATGTGGCTTGTTCTTTTGAAGGAAAATTTGCATGTGATCCATCTGAGCATTTGCATCGTTAATCAATCCATTTCCTTGGGCAAACATACTCTCTGCTTCTTGTATGGTCCCATGTGCTCCATACATACTCACAAGGCCATTACCAACAAAGACATCTGAAGTATAACCCTTCATACAAGCATCATGATGCAATGTCTGACCAATTTCCAGAAACCCAAGTAGAGGCAATTGTTCCTTCCAAACAATAGCCTCTACTTCTGTAAGTGCACCACAAACTTGAAGGGCAATCATGTATGTCAACTCATCACGAATTATTTCTTCCTCTTACTTCAAACCCCTCTTCACTACATTACCCACATAAAATAAAAGAGCAAACATAACGACTAAGTATATACAAAGTATCAAATCACACACACAACTTTTGGGTGGTTTTCACACCTCGAATGCACAGCAATAGGACATCCACCCCCTCTAATCCTGCGCATCCTCGGGATGGGCCAACTACCCATGATTGTTATCATCAAGATCCACAAACAGATCAATCTCTTCATTATGCATTTCTGTTATATCAACAAGATTATCTGTCATATCATCTGTCTCTTCCATTGGAGTTTCTTCTCGTTGCTCTTCTCTTGAAAATTCTTCCAATGCATAATCTTCATCACCTCGCAGCAATAGGCACTCTAAACACTGTCCCATCCAATTCTGTCAATTCATATGTTGCATTATCAAAAACATGTCTGACTATGTACGGCCCAAACCATATTTTCACCATCTTCCAAAGTGCAGTATGCTGATTTTCAAGGCTGCTATCAAAGACTAATACTCAATCTCCCTCTTCTATCGCTCTAGGCCGCAAGCGATGCCTGCTGTCAAACCTGTCCTTATTTCTTAGTCTAGCAACCTTCAACCTGTCAATAGCTAGCTGAATATCCTCTGGTCTTCTCTCCAACTGTCAAATCCGAAGAGCTAAGAGCTCCTCTCTCGTCAGATCCTCTTGCCAAGGTAAAACTGACCAAGTCAAAGCACAAGTCTCAGTCGGCATAATAGGTTTCTGACCATACATCAACTCTCCAGGCATATATCCTGTGGTAACACTGTGAGTCGTACGGTCAGCCCACAAAGCAAATGGTAGAAGTCTCGGCCATTCTCCAATCTGTCCTCTGCATGCTTTGGCTAATGCTTTCACTATCGGCGGATGCCCTCTTTCACTCTTCCCATTTCCCTCTGGATTATATGCTGTAGTTAGAGCCAACTTGATTCCTATCTGAGAGAAAAACTCCCTAGCTTCATCTGCATCCAATTCACCACGATCCGCAGTGATCTTACCCACACAACCATACCTGCATAAAATTTCCTCCAATAAGAACTTACACACTACACTAGTGGTCTTCGTTCTCAAAGATCTGCCCTCAACATGATTAGTAAGATCCTCTCTAGCCAAAAGAATGTATCTCATCTGCCATAGACCCATAGGCATAGTAACCAAATCAACTACCCACTTATAATGAATGCATAGTGGATAGGTCGGATGAAGCTCATCTCGATGACGCACTACCGAATATATCTGGCAATCTCTGCAAGTCTCAACAAAGTGAGAAACATCTCTATACATGCCTTTCCACCAATATTTCTCCTTGATTTTCTCATAAGTAGCCCACACTCCTCTATGACCAGCCCAAGGACTCTCATGAAACCCCCTCATCACCTGTAACTGTGTCTCTCTATCGCGTAGACAACCTGCAAAGGTAATCCGCCTCTTTTCTTCAGATGCTTCCAAATAAATCTGTCCTTGAGAAAATAACCATAGGCTTTCCTTCTGATCTTCTTGAACTCTTCATCTGTCCATTCATCTCTTTTGCTCAGTGTACTAAGGTATCTGCCAATCTGCAACCAATCTCCAACATAGAGTTCTTCTATGAAAGCCACAATATCATAGACATGACAAACATGATCAACCATAGTGACTGAAATTTCTGCATCATCCTCTTCTGCAAGTAGAGTCTCCTCATCATCATATCTGGCTCTAGACAACATATCTGCCACTGGATTATCTTTCCCTGCTATGTGTTTAAATTCCGGATTTAAAGACTTGATGTATGCAATCCATCTCAACATGGCTATATCCGGAGTAGAGCAACTCGTAATCATACCAATCAATGGTAAGCAATCTATCTCTACCACAACTGAAGCTTCAATAAAGTACTCCTTGTCACATTTGAGAGCCGTGACAATCCCCAATAACTCCCTCTTGATTTGCGGATATCTCCTCTGTCTCTCGTTTAGGACTTTCGCCCCAAACCGAATAGCATACCTGTTTCCATCTGTATCATCTTGACCCACAGCCCAACCTATGCCAATTGGACTAGTGTCAACTGTCAATACAATAGGCCTTCCACAATTATAATCCGCTTTCTTGAGAGTAGGAGCATTCTGCAATAACTTCTTCAATTTCTGCATGGCTCTAGTGTGGCTCTCATCCCAATAGAATTTCTGCCCTTTTCGAAGCAGTTGATATAAATAATCTACTATGTGTGCAAAATGAGGTATCCAAATCATATAAAGCACACAAGCTCCAATGAATCTCTGTACCTCTAAAGTGGTAGAACAATACTCCGCAATCTTGCCTATAGCATTCACCTTATCAGGTGAGGGTTTCCTGCCATAATACCCACACATATGTCCAACAATGACAACCTCATTCACTCCAAAAACAAATTTTTGCCCTGAAAGTGTCAAGTTCACTTCTTCTAACCTGGCCAAAATCTTCTCACATGCTGAAATATGATCAGCCACAAAGGATCTACATCCCTGCTCATTTAGACTCTCATTTTTCTCTTCTTCTGCACACCCCTTAATGGGCACATCATCCAAGAAAGGCATGGTAAGCTGAGGTATATAATCACGAAGGACCTTATGCATGGCATTCATCATATGCGCAACAAAATTAATGGCACCTTGAGGCAAGGTACACATCCTGACAAGCCCAATAGGAGTTCTCATGGTGGTTATGTCCCTGCTTTCCAAAGCCAGCTGAAACTGATCATATCGTGAATACAAATCACCTAAAGAATAGATGGCACGTCTAGCAAATGCTTCTGCAAACTCATCCACAACTGGACCTATACCAACATTCCTGATAGTAACTCTGTTCACTGGCTGCATATCCTGAATAAATCGGAGAGTACCATTCTTCTTTGGAACTGTACACCACCTGTTTGAGTATGGTGCAGATGAAGGCTCAAGAATTCCCATCCTGATTTTCTCATTCAATAAATCAATCAGCTTTGGCAAGTGTGCCTTAGGCACTAGAATAGGTCAGAGATTCCATGGAATATGAGGAATAGTAAAAATGACCATAGGAGCAACAATATCAGGATTCACACATCCAATCTCATGCCAGAAAAAAGCAAATCCCCTTCCATGTCGCTCAAGCATCTCCTGAAAGCATTGCTTCTCTATGGGTAGCAAAAAATCACCATTTCCAATTTTCAATTCAGCAAGAGTCTCTGCTAAAAATTTATGACCAATATGCTCCGGATTCCTCAAAATTGATTGTTTAGCAGCCCTCTCTATTTGCTGATCACTGTCAGGTGGAAGTGGTACAGCAACCGGCTTCACCTTCTTATCCACAGTTTTGTATTTCGTGTCAACCCTGGCTTCATTATGCTCTTCTGCATTACTCAAAACTTGCTGTAAATCAGCAATTCTGCACTCCAATGGGCTGAATGTCCTCAGCCCTCTGCTCTATGGACTGCATAGAAACAGCCCTAAACTCTGGATGCTGAAATATTTCAACTGTAAACTCTGTTGGCTGAAAGTTTTCAGCCCTCTGTGTCTCTGAAAGCTGATCATAACCAGCTGGAAACTCTGTTTGCTGAATTTCTTCAGCACTCAACACTCTTTGCTGAGTTACCTCAGCCTCTGACTCAATCTGTGACACAAAATCTACAATTTCATGAAACATGTCCAAGGAATGCACTAACACATTACTGTGACAACTCTGCATATCAGTTTTCAGCATATCTCCCATCTCTGTCATCGTATCTGCACAAATCACACTGTCATACATCCCATCTATGTGCTCATCATCCTCCAAAATTCTTGCATTTTTCAAATTTTTCTCCTTCCTGCATATATACTGCCTGGCAGCTCTAGGCAACCTAGAAGTCTTCTGATAGCTCATCGAACTGTTTGCTGAAATCCCAACAAAGCCGGAGGAGAAAACACTACTGCCAGGAGGCGAGAACTCCAATCTCCTCTGCTCTATACCACCGTCGTCTCGCGAAATGGCGGTACCTAATGAAAACCTGAATCCCTCACAGTGGGCAAAGGTGCATCTCTGAGAGTATCCCTGTTTCTAACATGGTTCACACACACAGTCATAAACTGAATAGCTCTCATACCATCTTTACTGCGAATCCGTGCATAAGCAGATCCATCATCCATGACCTTTGTTTCCATGCGCATCTCTGTGATGAATGGCTGTCCAAGAATTATAGGATAAGAGCATGAATCGTGCCCAAAGAAATGAAAATCCTCCTCTACATCACCAATAGAAACCCTGACACTGGGACAGGCAGCATACAAATCACCTGCAGTGTTATTGGCGGCTCTCATACGCCACCCATGCTCTACATCCATAGGCCATCTGTTACTCTCATAAACTCCACGAACTATGAGATTAATCTCTAAACCACGATCCACCAATGCAACATAAGGCACCTGTTTCTCTCCAATCTTTACCATCGTCTCTGTAGTTGCCCTAGCCCAATGGCTCCGCGAAAAGTGACTACGCGGTATCAAGACAGGCTCATCAGTTTCAGCATAATGCATAGGCTGAACCCTCTTCTCTACCTGTGGAAAAACAGAAGCATTCTCAACCATAACCTCATCCTTATCCTCATCCAACTCCCCAATCAAAACTCCCTATGTATCAGTGGTAGACAATGCATGTCTTTTCCTCTTTAGGACCTCCTAAAACTGATCCTGAAACTCTCTTTTCGAGATGCCCAAAATCTCAGAAATAGTGAAAGTCACCTCACTACCAAGTATCTTGTCATTAAAGATTTTCTTCATGTCTGTAGATGTCTCAATATCGGACATCAATCTAAACCCTGGCTGCTTTCTCTCTCTAGGCTCTTGCCTCTTTTCTCTCTTTTGAGCATCTTCCATATGTCGATCTGGCCCTGGTCTTGAAGACGGTCCTATAGTAGGTGGAGTAACAAACTCACTCCCTCTAGTCTTTTTAGCTGCACTTGGATTTTCTTCATCCCTCTTACGCTTCTCCTCAACAAGTACATCTGCTCCATGAGACTTAGCCAAATAAGCATAAATAGAGTACTTGTCAACAGGCGAATCCCAACCTGTCTCTGATCAGATGCTAGAGCCTGCACTAGTCAAAACAGTTTGCTAAATTTTCCCCTTGTTTGCAGTCTCCATAGCATAAGTCCATAGTGCTGACTGAGTCTCTGATCCCTTCTCAATCTGGACTCCATATGCAGAAGCATCACCTCTAGCTGTCACATAAGAAGTACGTGCAGCCATGTCATCCACTAACTTCTTCATTCCACCTTTACCAAAGTTGGTAGCAAGTGGAGCTCCTGTCTCAGTCAACCAAATCTTACCATCTTGTCCCCAATATACCAAATTCTTCCTCCTTGCATCCTAAAAAGATTCACAATCCCTACAATGCTGATGGTCCATACTATCATACCAAATACATCTTCGATCTCTCCTAGGTGCACTAGGAGCACTCTTAGGTGTAGCAGGAGCACTAGAAGAAGTAGTAGGCGCAGTCGAAGCAAACTACTCTTTCAATTTTCCCACCAACTCCGCTTTAACTGATTCCAGTGTCAAATCTGTTATGCCTTTAATTATGTCATCAAGAGAGGTAGGCACTGACAGAGTGGATGGATTTGGAGCAGAAGGTGCAGGCATCGGTCGTGGAACAGGAGGGATAGGTGGAGTGGAAACAGTAGGCACTAGCATAGGCCAAGAAACTGGCTGAGGAGGAGAAGAAATAAAAGGGATAGAAGTAGGCATAAGAGAAGATGATGGTGTAGGTGTCATGGAACCATTCTGTAGGCGAGTCTTCCATATCCTTCTCTTGGTCAAAGTCGAGACTGCATCTTGAGCATCCTGCCAATCCGTTTTAAGACCCATAGGCTTCGTGCAATCCTCAAGAAGCTCACCCAATTCTTCTTGAAGAGCAGGATCTGCAGCTTGTAAGAAAAGCTCAACTTTTTCAACATCCAATGCTCTTTGTTCAATGGCATCAAGCTGACTATACCTCTCTTCAAATTCTCGAATCAACTCTGAAGCAGCTATGGCATGTAGACCCACTCTCGGAATGACCACCAAGTAGCCATACCAAAGTCCTCAAGGAAATATTCTTCTTTCAAGGCCTTCTTAAAATCTTGCCAATGTGTATTTTGAATAAAAAGATCAGTCACTTTTGCCCTCAAGGCGGGTGCGACAAGACGAAGGAAATACTTACTCATAAATCCAGCTGGAACTCCGAAAAACCCCATCTTGATCTCATATGTCTTCAAATATGCTGAAACATTTTGGCCGTCAAATAGCTTCTTCTCATTCTCAACTGCTTCAATAGCCTTAGTCGCGCTGTTTGCATTCTCTTGCTCCGAATAGAGTTGCCTTTGCTGAGACAACTGCTGTTGATGCAATTGTTGTTGCTGCTGCATATACAATTGTGTTTGTTGATTTTGGAGCTGCATATACATGGACATATTCTCCAAAATCTGCTTTAGATCCTCTATTGAAGTACTTGACGCAGCAGTCATTGATGGAGCTGAAGAGGACGCAGCTGGAATTGTAGAAGAGGCTGAAGTAGAGGCTGAAGTATCTCCCATCCTGAAATTTCTGCGACGCTTTTACGTCGGGTTCACCAAAGATGTCGAAGGGTTTGTGAAAGCAATGTCGCAATCACAGAGGACCTTGACTAATTTCAGGATAAAAGATTAATCATACATATAAGCAAGATGAGAGGATTTGTGTGTAGTAATAGATCCGCCAAGCTCCCAACAAGACCTTATCTATACAGCAATGTTATGACCAAAAGCAAGGTTTCAGCTGAGCTTAGAATTCATCCTTCAACATAGGAACCTTTAGTACAAATCTGGTTATTATCTACAGACAAAAATTTCAACATTGGACTTTCAGCAGCATCAACCAAAGGATGGATCTATGGATTTCCAGACTTAACCATAAACCCATCGGAAATTTGATTCCAAATGATAAGGTGAACAAAATCTCAAGCAATAGTCAATGTTGCAGGCATGTCTTTTAGAGGTGGCTCCCTTCCATGAACAAGAGAGTTGGTTATGGAATGATCTAGAACCATGTATTCATTTGCATTCTTTATAAGCTGACAAACTGACTTGTAGCAATGTTTGGCACATCTTTCTCTTCCATGTTAGCAATATCAACAACAGTCATAATCATGTACAGGAACTATTGCATCACCTTCACAGTCATACCACCAGCAGTTGCAATCTGACTTCTGAGGTAATGTAACTGTTCAGCAACAAGTAAACTGAATGGTCCAGGGCCTTTGCAAATTGAGTTTTCTGCCGTGAGTACAGCAAGGGAAGATACAAGAGGCTGGAGTGGCTGCCCATCTATGAGAAACATACTTCAGTTAGCCAAAGACTTCCACTTTGGGTCAATCCGGGATAGCATCTTTCAGGAAGCAGAAATGGTTATCATCCACAGACATAAATTTCAGTTTTTAGCTTCTTAAGTTCAGAAGTAGGATGATCGGAATCGAGGAATCTAATACATAAGATTTGTTCTACAACTACAAGGTCCTTCTGCTCATCAAAAATTTCAGGAGTGAATTCAACTCCTTCAACCATCTTTAAGCTGACAATCTTAAACTTATCTCTGATCTGCTTTCTGTGCACTCAATCAGCATGCTGGATGAATTTTACAATCGTTGTAACGATAGATTTCCCAGGTGAAAGAACACCGCTAGGAGGTCGCATAAAACAGCTCTTTGGAGCTGTTGTTTGGAATTTGAAAGCAATCGGTGAGCGGCTGACATTTTTGATCCTCACAGCACTTGTGGCCTGTTTTCCTGGTTCATATGGGAAGTAAAGCTTCTTGTCTGGTTTAAAAACTGAGCCTGCGCTTGTGCAGAGACACAGCTCTGACTACAGCTCTAACGAGTGCTGAATCACTAGAATTGTCATGATGCTATATAGGTGAATGCCTGAATTGCAGACTTCAGTTCAGATAGGTGTTTGTGATCATGGCGTCTCTGCACCACGTCCATGTCGGACTGCTATATGTCGATGAAGGCAAGGATCAATTAAACTGTCTCGCAAGGATTCGAGAAAACTGTTTGACGCACGTCCATGTTGGCCTGCTATATGACACTGGAATCCCCAAAAACAGGAGCGACCCCCAGTCGTCACAGCCTCCTTCTATGCTTTTTCCTTTGTTCCTCCCAAATTGGCTTCCCTCTGCAGCAACAACTCCAAAAATAGCCACCACAAAAGTTGTCGTTGACAGAAGGAGCTCAAATTGAATAAGCTGGTTCCAAACATTGTCCAATTGAATGTTGATAAAATCCTCGGTATCATCGATGTATTCCTTCAGCGATGTTAGCTTATTGAGTATGGCATCTATAACCATAAAATAAGTCTCCAAAAACATCTCCAGTTCTTGAATGTCACTGTCCTCTTCAAAGACCCTTGAACTGCTATGCCTGCTAGTCGCAATACTAAGGGGTTTTTCCAGCCTTCTAGATTCTGGGAAAGAACAGATAGGAGAAACAGGAGCCGACATAGAACCTCCAACTCCAATACTAGCATATGTAGTCTGAGGTTGCTCCCTGTTCTATCTAATAATTGGTATGTGGCTTGTTCTTTTGAAGGAAAATTTGCATGTGATCCATCTGAGCATTTGCATCGTTAATCAATCCATTTCCTCGGGCAAACATACTCTCTGCTTCTTGTATGGTCCCATGTGCTCCATACATACTCACAAGGCCATTACCAACAAAGACATCTGAAGTATAACCCTTCATACAAGCATCATGATGCAATGTCTGACCAATTTCCAGAAACCCAAGTAGAGGCAATTGTTCCTTCCAAACAATAGCTTCTACTTCTGTAAGTGCACCATAGACTTGAAGGGCAGTCATGTATGTCAACTCATCACGAATTATTTCTTCCTCTTACTTCAAACCTCTCTTCACTATATTACCCACATAAAATAAAAGAGCAAACATAACGACTAAGTATATACAAAGTATCAAATCACACACACAACTTTTGGGTGGTTTTCACACCTCGAATGCGCAGCAATACGACACCATCAACCGTCACACTTGCTCATATCTTCCATAGCGACCCCCTCCTCCCACAAGATCTTAATCACATCGACTAATGGACGGAGATAGATGTCCATTTTCTTGACTTTGTAGTGGCCAGGAATGAGCAAGCTAAGGATCAAGTGTCCTTTCTTTGTAGAAAGCCATAGTGGGATGTTGTAGTTAACAAGAAATATATGCCACACACAGTAAGAAGTTGAGCAGAGACCCGAATGGGTTCACGCCATCCATAGCAAGTCCAAGCCAAAGATTACTTGACTCTTGTGCAAATCTTGGAAAGGTAGAGTCAATGTTGCTCCATGCTAATGAGTCTGGTGATATTCTTTGGACTCCATCTATGGATATGTTATGTGCATGCCACGTTATCAAGCTCGACAGGCCTGGCGTATGAAACATGTGATCTATACGGGGGATAAGTGGAAAGTGACTAAGAACTTTCTAAGGGATGCTTTTCCCTTGCAAGTCCTGTCGATACCTGTGAGCACAATGCTTTGGACATGTCTCCATAGTCTCGTACTCTCCTCAAAACAACATACAATCATTGACACATACATGGATGCTATTGTAGTCCATGCCAAGCTTTCATAAAACATGTCGGGCATCATCACAAGACTCACGCATGGTATTTTTAGATAGTAGTATATGATACTTTAGCAACCTGAAAAGAAATCATAAAACACCTTTAAAAAGTATAATTGTTTTTTATAATGGTGCTGAAAGGAAATCAACAAAGCCTACATAGAAGGTACCTAAACAACTCAGTCACACTCGCATCGCTCCACTTGTATTTTTCTTGCACACTTAGGAATGCAAGCAACATCTTCACCTCGAGGTCTTCACATGAGATACTTGGTACCCATCATATAATGGTATGGGTGCTTCCACTCTCAGTGGATTAGATGTCTTGGCATCCATGGGCATTAATGCAGTGATCATTGCCTCCATCTCAGGCTCCAAGATTGTAGGAAAGTTTGAAAGGCTGCATGTCTCCTCTAGTATTGGTGGTATAGATTAGGTAATGCCTTCCAAGTGGTGGATTGGATCAGGAACTCCATCCATTAGACATCCACAAACTCTTCTAACTGGCCATAATAGGTGCATTCCTCCTTGGGATGAAACGTCACCTCCCTATAATAAATTTTATGACTATATCCAATGTTTTTGTATATGATATTCATTTAGTTTGCGAATACAATGCATGATTGATATACACTTTTCTTACGGTTTGCTCAAAGTCTGAGATTGCTTGATCAATGATCTCTAATTGAAACTTGCCGAAGCGTCATACGTGTTTTATAGACAATAAACATTTTTGTCTAATTGCTAGCTTGCATTGAGAGCAAGGACATGGGACACGCTGATTAAGATATGCCTCACGATCTTAAACATCACGACCTTCATCATTTTCCATTTGGTCTACGTTATGACAAACAAATTGTTTTTGTTCTCATTCTCTTTTTCTTTCTTAAATTGTTTGAGAAGGGATTTCTTCTCTTGTAACTCAACAAAATTAACTTCAACTAAAGTCTTGTCTTTCATTTTTATTCTCTCTTTCTCGTTCTCTCTTCCTCTTCCTTTCTTATTCTCCCTCTCTTATTTTATATCTTTATTTCTCTCTCTCTTTCTTTGTTGCCTCTCTCTTTGTTTCTCTTTACTTCCTTACCGGTGGGCCTACAATATGTAAAGTCTAATATGCTATGCATGGGGGCTAGGGACACCCTATGTTAGAGTGTTCCCCATCCCGTGGTATTGCATTGGACCTCGCTACCTTTTTTCCTTTGTGTGTGACTCGATATGCAAAGCATAGGAGGAGATAGTGCAAAGCATGTCAAGAAAACCATCCATTCAGCTGCAAGTTCAAACTCTCTTTCACTTTATGGGGCCTAGAGACACAGGTCTCCCGTGCCTTCCTAAAGCATCAAACACACCTAAGGTGCACCTTTAACAAAACCTCTCTCTCTCTCTCTATCTATCTCTCTGTCTCTCTATCTTTGTCTCTCTCTCTACCACTACCACTACCGCTACTCCTACCACTACCGCTACCACTACCACTACCACCATCTCACCTTTCATATATTTCTCAAAAGTTCCAGAACACGAGAGTACAACAAAAGTGACGGCCATTTCTCTCTTCCTCTTTCTTTCTTCTTCTCTCTAACCCATTTTCTATCTTTCTTTCTCTCTCTCTCTCTCTCTCTTTCTTTCTTGCCCCTCTCTTTGTTTCTCTGCACCCCCTTATGTTTTCTCACTCATTCTCCTCTCTCCCTCCCTCCCTCTCTCTCTCTTTCCCCATTTCTTTGTTAGCTTTCCTATTTATTATCTCTCTCTCTCTCTATCATTTTTTCTTCCTTTTTCTTTCTTCTTCTCCCTCTCTCATTTCCTATCATTCTCCCTCAATGCACCACAATCCCTGCCCTCTCTCATTTCCTATCTCATTTCATCTCTTTCTCCCTCTATGCACATCATTGTAAAATAAACAAACAAAAAAGTAGAAATTAAAAAAAAAGAACGAACCCTCTCTTTGTTTTTCTCTATCCCCTCGTGTTTTCTAATTCATTCTCCTCTCTCCATCTCCTCTCTCTCTCTCTCTCTCATTCTTTCTTCCTTTTTCTTTCTGCTTCTCCCTCTCTCATTTCCTATATTTCTCCCTCAATGCATCTCATTCTCAATAAAAACAAACAAAAGAAAAGGAGAAAGAACAAGAACAAACCAAGATGAAGCAATGCACTCACCGCAAAGGCCTGAGGATGGATTCTTCATCTTCTCTTTGCGGCGATGGCTTCTCTTCACCCTTCATGCACTTTCTCCTCTTCTTCACGAACGGTAGCAATGGTGGTGAGAATATCTCCTTCTCTCTCTTTCTCTCCCTCTGCCTCCCAAACGCATGATCTATTTTGCTCTCTCTTTCACTCTTTGTGGAAAAATGCCACACTCAAGTTTTGACCCTTTTTTTTTTGTCTGAGTATCATTGCTATTTGCAATGCAAATAGTGATGCTGCTAATTTGCGTTAGAACTGCCCGTCATTATTCCAATATATCTTTGTACCGCTCAACCTCTTATAATGTGTGGCCAGTAGTTCTTGTTAGCTATAATATCCAACCATGGCTTTCTACAAAGAACAAACACCTAACCCTTAGCTTGCTTGTTCCTAGACACTAAAAAGTAAAAAATATGGACGTCTATCTCTGTCCATTTGTTAATGAAATCAAGATTTTGTGGAAGGAGGGGATTACCAATGGAAGACATTAGCAAGTATATTGGAAGGTATTTTGTTAACATACAAGCCATTCTTATGTGAACCATGCATGACTTTCTAGGATTTCACAAGTGCTCAAGTATGTTTTCTTTTGTTATTGGCATCTCACATGGCTCATTCATGCTTACATTGACTAGGTACAAATATTAGTGTACGCTTGGTCACATCAGGTTACCATAGTGTCAATTGTGTGGATCAAAGTTGGACTCTTGAAGGTCATGGACCACAAAGAAGGTGGTCTATTAGGGATACATAAAAGGGCCATGAGTTGACATGGGGATTCCTTGGATGACCTCCCATATGAATGAATGTGCAAAGGTGGTATGAGTGGAAGATGGTCCACAAAGAGTCACTTCCAAGTAGAATGTGAAAATTTTCAATTCTCTACAAGTTGCCATATTGGATCTATTTATAGATTAATCATTTATTGGATTCCATGCACATTTTCAAGAATATTGGCAGCTTACTATGGAACCATATCACAAGAAAGAAAGATACTCTAAGGTCATGAATGAAATTAAAGGAGGTAGGGAAGGTGGAGACATTTTGGCAAAAACTGAGCTATGATGGTTGTGTGCAACTATCTCTTGCTCCTTGGGTTTTATCCCGTAAAGAGGAGCATATGGTGAAGTAAATTATTAAATCTCTATAGACACCAAGGGGTATGATGCATTCTCTTGGGTCTGCATTTTCTAAAGATGACCAACTGACATGACTAAAATCCCATGATTGGCACAAGATATACCATGTTTCTAAAGAATGGATGGCACAATGGAGGTGAAAGTGAATCATTTTTGTATGTTGCACCATGCATCTATGGAGAAGTGGCTTGGTAGGAATGAGAAGGCCAAAGGAGAATAAAAGGTAGCACAATTAGAATATTGATGTAATTCATGCCAATGGTGTCGAAGGGTTTTCGAAAACAAAGTCGCGGCCACAAAGGTCCTTGAGAAATTCCAAGACGGACGATCAGATGGAGACAATTACAAGACGAGACTTTGATGACAAGGTTTAAGTGTATTACAATTTTGGTTCAAGTACAAGCGGCAAGACGGATTATAAATATAATGATCAATCAAGAGAGTCAATCCTCTCAAGAAAACCACAGCAAAGATCTATATCAGAATACAAGAGCTTCAAATATGCCACTCAGTCTTCAAGAGAATGTCTTCAACTCCAATAAATAATCAAGGCAATAAAATATGCTAATCCAACTACTAGCATCTTCCAACAAGAGTATCCTCTTTGAAATCGCTTTGCAGAGTTTTTCTAAGAGTCTTCAAGGTTTAATATACTACTTCAAACTCAAGAGTATTCACCTTTCTGTAAATAGGCTGCAAGACCTGTAATTCAAGAATATAGAATCTGCACACCATCCTGAAGAGAGCAAAGACGATCGGGAAGCATTCAGGACTCCGCAGCTCAGAAATGCTTGCTGCTACAGATTCTGCAGAGTGCAATAATCTTTATAGCCCAATATGTTTGTATATCCATGAGTGAGTCGACATGTCTGCTTCAAGTGTGTTCCCAATCCCTTCAACTAACTAGTACTCGAGTCAACCATGCTGTCAGTAATGCTCGCCAGTGTAGAGAAGAAGATGGCTGCCATCTTATACGTAATGTGGATAGTAAGTAGTACTCAAGGCTGCTGTATATCTGGAACCAGCTACTGCAAGTTATGACTCCACCCCAGTGAGCCCTAGGAGTATTTGTTAAAGCTCCCTCCTCTAATCATGTCCACAATGTTGAACTTATATAACGAGTAGCTTCCAGCCAGCACCATAATACACAATGATTTCCATCGTTCCTTCACCTCCATCATTCTTCAGCTTCAGTGGAGTTCGGTCCTTAATCGTTGTCTCTTTGTCTTTCTCTCCCTCCGTTGCAACAGCGACTGAGTTGTTGCTTCTTTTGCTTCGTTGCAGTCACATCTGCTGTGCCACACTTCTCCTCCCAAATCAAATACAAGGATAGTTTCATTCCTCTTCTTCTCAAAGCCATATGCCAGAGAGGCAGCAGTTGGCTCATTGATGATCCTCAAAACGAAATTTGGAGCTGAGCATGCTTCCCCAATAGCTTCCCTCACATCAGCTTTTTTCGTTGTTGCTCGATATGTTCCCCCAAAAGAATCATAAGCTCCCCCTCTACTAAACACAGCTCCCTCCATCTTTAGCTTTTTGCCAAAATTCCTGGCCACATCTATTAAAGAAATACAGGTTCATTGCTTGTCCTTTTTCACATAAAGAGATGAGAAATGTCGTATTTGACATTAAAAGCTCACCCATCCCATACTTGCCCTTTCAGACGCTCATGCCCATTCCAAAAAACATTTGTCTGTATAACATTTGCTCCCCCATCTTTGCAATCACATTACTTTTTCTCCTTAAGCCCTGCTCCTATCTTAGATGGCCACTACCCTTCCCAAAACACATTCAGCATGCCCCCAAAAAGCAGTGCGTTTTGAAAAAGCTTCCTCTTAGTCTTGAAAAAGCTCATTTCTATTCAAGCTTTGTTAGAAGCTTGTAGAAGCTTCTTCTGTCCAATCACATTTAATCCCCTTTCACATAAAGCATGTTTGACTTTGATCAAGCAAGGGCTTTTGCACTCACTAAAGTGCGGGTTTCTCGACCTTGATTGAATACACACACATTCACATGAAATCATGCACAGATAGGCTAAAGAAAATACGGGTACTTCCTGAATAGGTACAAAAAATATAGGGAAAAAACATCACACACATAGGAAAATGCAAACACAATGACTAGGTATGCACAAAACACAAATGTCACACACACAAACTTTTTGGTGGATTCCACACCTCGGATGCGTAGAAGCATGACATCCACCCCCTCTGATCCTGCGCATCCTCCAGATGGGCCAACTACCCATGATCATTGTCATCAAGATCCATGAACAAATCAATCTCGTCACCTTCTACTTTGGTTATACCTGCAGGGTTATCTGACACATCATCCACATCATCTGTCTCTTCTGCTGGAACTTCTTCTCGTTGCTCTTCTCTTGCAAATTCTTCCAATGCATAATCCTCTTCATCTCTTTTCTTGAAAATCTTGATTCTTTTTCCTACAATGGGCATTCTAAGCACTGTCCCATCCAATTCTGCCAGCTCATATGTTGCATTGTCAAAGACATGTCTGACTATGTACGGCCCAAACCATCTTCTCACCATCTTCCAAAGTGCAGTGTGCTAATTTTCAAGGCTACTATCATAGACTAATACCCAGTCTCCCTCTTTTATTGCTCTAGGCCGCAAGCAATGCCTGCTTATCAAACCTGTCCTTTTTTCTAAGTCTAGCAACCTTCAACTTATCAATAGCTAGCTAAATATCCTCTAGTCTTCTCTCCAACTACTGGATCCGAAGAGCTAAGAGCTCCTCTCTTGTCAAATCCTCCTGCCAAGGTAAAACTGACCAAGTCAAAGCACACGTCTCAGTTGGCATAATCGGTTTCTGGCCATACATCAACTCTGTGGGCATGTATCCTATGGTAACATTGCAAGTCATACAGTCAGCCCACAAAGCAAATGGTAGAATTCTTGGCCATTCTCCAATCCGTCCTCTGCATGCTTTGGCTAATGCTTTCACTATTGGCGGATGCCCTCTTTCACTCTTTCCATTTCCCTCTGGATTGTATGCTGTGGTTAGAGCGAACTTGATTCCTAGTTGAGAGAAAAGCTCCCTAGCTTCATCTACATCTAATTCACCGTGATCTGCACTGATCTTACCCACACAGCCATACTTGTAGAAAATTTCTTCCAATAAGAACTTACACACTGCACTAGTGGTCTTCATTCTCAAAGGTCTGCCCTCAACATGATTGGTAAGATCCTCTCTAGCCAATACAATATATCTCATCTGCCATAGACCCATCGGCATAGTAACCAAGTCAACTGCCCACTTATAATGAATGCATAGCGGATAGGTCGGGTGAAGCTTGTCTCGATGACACACTATGGAATGCATTTGACAGTCTCTGCAAGTCTCTACAAAGCGAGAAACATATCTGTACATGCCTTTCCACCAACATTTTTCCTTGATTTTCTCATAAGTATCCCACACTCCTCTATGACCAGCCCAAGGACTCTCATGAAACTCTCTCATCACCTGTAACTGGGTCTCTTTATCGCAGACAACCCGCAAGGGTAATCCACCTCTTTTCTTCAGGTGCTTCCAAAGAAATCCATCCTTGAGAAAATAACCATAGTCTTTTCTTCTGATCTTCTTGAACTCTTTATCTGTCCATTCATCTCTTTTGCTTAGTGTACTAAGGTACTTGCCAATTTGCAACCAATCTCCAGCATAGAGTTCTTCTATGAAAGCCACAATATCATAGACATGACAAACATGATCAACCATAGTGGCTGAAATTTCTCAAGCAGTGTCTTCTCATCATCATATCTGGATCTAGACAGCATATCTACCACTGGATTATCCTTCCCTACTATGTGTTTAAATTCTGGATTTAATGATGATGTATGCGATCCATCTCAGCATAGCTATGTCTGGAGTAGAACAACTCATAATCATACCTATCAATGGCAAGCAATCTGTCTCTACCACAACTGGGGCTCCAATAAAATACTCCTTGTCGCATTTGAGAGCTGTAACAATCCCCAGTAATTCCCTCTTGATTTGCGGATACCTCCTCTATCTCTCATTTAGGAATTTTGCCCCAAACCGAATAGCGTACATGTTTCCATCTGCATCATCTTGACCCACAGCCCAACCTATGCCAATTGGACTAGTGTCAACTGTCAATACAATAGGCTTTCCGCAATTATAATCCACTTTCCTGAGAGTAGGAGTAGTCTGCAATAACTTCTTCAATTTCTGCATGGCTCTAGTATTGCTCTCATTCCAATAAAATTTCTGCCCCTTTCGAAGCAGTTGATATAAACAATCTGCTATGTGTGCAAAAGGGGGTATCCCAATCATGTAAAACACATAGGCTCCAATGAATCTCCGTACCTCTGAAGTGGTAGAACAATACTCCGTGATCTTTCCTATAGCATCCACCTTCGTAGGTGAAGGTTTCCTGCCATAATACCCACACATATGTCCAACAATGATGACCTCATTTACTCCAAAAATAGATTTCTGCCCTGATAGTGTCAAGTTCACTTCTTCTAACCTGGCCAAAATCTTTTCACAAGCTACAATATGATTAGCCACAAAGTGTCTGCATCCCTGCTCATTTAGACTCTCGTTCTTCTCTTCTTCTATGCACCCCTTAATGGGCACATCATCCAAGAAAGGCATGGTAAGATGAGGTATGTACTCACAAAGGACCTTATGCATGGCATTCATCATATGCGTGATAGAATTAGTGGCACCTTGAGGCAAGGTATACATCCTGACAAGCCCAATAGGAGTTCTCATAGCGGTTATGTCCTTGCTTTCTAAGGCCAGCTGAAACTGATCATATCCCGAATACAAGTCACCTAAAGAATAGATGGCATGTCCAGCAAATGCTTCTGCAAATTTATCCACAATTGGACCTATACCAACATTCCTGATAGTAACTCTATTTACTGGCTGCATGTCCTGTATAAATCGACGAAGAGTACCATTCTTTTTTAGAACTGTAAACCACTTATTTGAGTATGGTGCAGATGACGACTCTAGGATTCCCATCCTAATTTTCTCATTCAACAAGTCAACTAGCTTTGGCAGGTGTGCCCTAGGCACTAGAATAGGTCGGAGGTTCTAGGGAATATGAGGGATAGTAAAGATCACCATAGGGGCAACAATATCCGGATTCACACAACCAATCTCATGCGAGAAGAAAGCAAACCCCCTTCAATGTCACTCAAGCATATGTTGAAAGCACTACTTCTCTAAAGGTAGCAAGAAATCACCATTTCCAATTTTTAATTAAGCAAGAGTCTCAGCTGAAAATTGATGGTCTATATTCTCTGGGTTCCTCAAAATTGGCTGCTTGGCAGCCCTCTCTACTTGCTGATCACTGTCAAGTGGAAGCAGTCCAACTACCGGCTTCACCTTCTTATCCACAGTCTTGTATTTCGTGTCAACCCTGGCTTCATTATGATCCTCTGCACTACTCAAATCTTGCTGTAAAATAGCAATTCTACCCTCTGGTGGGGTTGAATATCCTCAGCTCTCTGCTCTATGGACTGCATAGGAACAACCCTAAACTCTGCATGCTAAAATATTTCAGCAGTAAACTCTGTTGGCTGAAAGTTTTCAGCCCTCTATAACTCTTAGGCTGATCATAATCAGCTGAAACTCTGTTTGCTGAATTTCTTCAGCACTCAACACTTTTTGCCAAGTCATCTCAGCCTCTGACTCTATCTGTGACACAAAATCTGAAATTTCATGAAACATGTCTAGGGACTGCACTGATACATTACTGGGACAACTCTGCATATCAGCTTTCAGCATATTTTCCATCTTTGTCATCATATCTGCACAAACCATACTATCATATATCCCATCTATATGCTCATCATCCTCTAAAATACCTGAATTTTTCAAATCTTTCTCCTTCTTGCATATGTACTGCCTGGCAGCTCTAGGCAACTCAGAAATCTTCTGATAACTCATCGAACTGTTTGCTAAAATTCCAACAAAATTGGAGGAGAAAACACTGTTTCCAGGAGGCGAGAACTCCAATCTCCTCTGGTCTGTACCACCGTCGTCTCGCGGAATAGCATTACCTAATGAAAATCCAAATCCCTTGCAATGGGCAAAGCGCATCTCGAAGGGTATCCCTGTTTCTAGCATGGTTTACACACACAGTCATAAACTGGACTGCTCTCATACCATCTTTACTGCAAATCTGTGCATAAGCAGACCCGTCATCCATTACTTTCATCTCCATGCGCATCTCTGTGATGAATGGTTGTCCTAGGATTATGGGGTAAGAGCATGAATCCTACACAAAGAAATGGAAATTCTCCTCTACATCTCCAATAGAAATCTTGACACTGGGACAAGCAGCATACAAATCACCTACAGTGTTGTTGGCGGCTCTTATATGCCACCCATGCTCTGCATCCATAGGCCATTTATTACTTTCATAAACTCCACGAACTATGAGATAAATGTCTAAACCATGATCCACCAAAGTAACATAAGGCACCTATTTCTCTCCAATTTTTACCATTGTTTTTGTAGTTGCCCTAGCCCAATGACTTCGCGAAAAGTGATTGCGCGGTACCAAGATAGGCTTATCAATTTCAGCATAATGCATAGGTTGAACCCTCTTCTTTGTCTACAGAAAAATAGAAGCATTCTCGACCATAACCTCATCCTCATCCTCATCCAACTCCCCAATCAAAACTCCCTATGTATCAGTAGTAGGCAATGTATGTCTTTTTCTCTTCAGGACTTGTTGGAACTGATCTTGAAACTCTCTTTTCGAGATGCCCAAAACCTTAGAAATAGTAAAAGTCACCTCACTACTAAGTATCTTATCATTAAAGATTTTCTTCATGTCCGTAGATGTCTCAATATCAGACATTAATCTAAATCCTGGCTGCTTTCTATATCTAGGATCCTGCCTCTTTTCTTTCTTCTGAGCATCCTCCATTTGTCGTTCTAGCCCTGGTCTCGAAGACGGCCCTGCAGTAGGTGGAGTAATAAACTCACCCCCTCTAGTCTTTTTAGTTGCATTTGGATTCTCTTCATCTCTCTTACGCTTCTCCTCAGCAATTACATATGCTCCCTCAGACTTAGCCAAGTAGGCATAAATAGTGTAACTGTCAACAGGCTAATCCCAACCTGTCTCAGATCTGATGCTAGAACTTGCATTAGACAAAATAGTCTGCTAGATTTTCCCCTTGTTTGCCATCTCTATTGCATAGGTACATAATGCTGACTAATTCTTTAACCCTTTCTCAATCTAGACTCCATATGCAGAGGCATCTCCTCTAGCTGCCACATAAGAAGTATGCACAACCATGTCATCCACTAATTTCTTCATTCCGCCTTTCCCAAAATTGGTAGCAAGCGGAGCTCTTGTTTTAGTCAACCAAATTTTGCCATCTTGTCCCCAAAATACCAAATTCTTCCTCCTTGCATCTTGAAAAGATTTGCAATCCCTACAATGCTGATGGTCCGTACTGTCACACCAAATACATCTTTGATCTCTCCCAGGTGCACTTGGAGCACTAGAAGAAATAGTAGGCGCGGTTGAGGCAAACTACTCCTTTAATTTTCCCACCAATTTTTCTTTAACTAACTCCAGTGTCAAATCCATTATGCCTTTGATTATGTCATCAAAAGAGGAAGGAACCAAAGGAGCGGATGATTTCGGAGTAGGAGCCGGCATCCATCTAGGAACAAAAGGAACGGGAGGATTAGAAACAGTAGGCACTGCCATAGGCTAAGTAATTGGCTGAGGAAGAGAAGAAATGACAGGGGTAGAAGTAGACATAGGAGCAAAAGACGACATCGGAGACATAGATCCATTTTGTAGGCGCATCTTCCATATCCGCCTCTTGGTCAAAGTCGAGACCGCATCCTGAGTGTCCTGCCTATCTGTTTTAAGACCCATAGGCTTCATGCGATCCTCAAGAAGCTCTCCTAATTATTCCTGAAGAGTAGGATCTGAAGCTTGCAAGAAAAGCTCAACTTTCTCAATATCTAATGCTCTTTGTTCAATGGGATCAAGCTGACTATACCTCTCTTCAAATTCTCGTATCAATTTTGAAGCAGCTAGACCTTTGTTTTGCATGTAGACCCACTCTCGGAATGACCGCCGTGTAGCCATCCCAAAGTCCTCAAGAAAATACTCCTCTTTCAGGGCCTTCTTAAAATCTTGCCAATGCAAATTTTGAAGGAAAAGATCAATCACTTTTACCCTCAAGGCGGGTGTGACAAGGCGAAGAAAATATTTGCTCATAAGTCCTGTCGGTACTCCAAAAAATCCCATCTTAATCTCATACAACTTCAAATAAGCTGATACATTAAGGCCATCGAATAGCTTCTTTTCATTTTCAACTGCTTCAATCTCCTTAGTCACGCTGATTGCATTCTCTTGCTCCAAATATAGTTGCCTTTGCTGAGACAACAGTTGTTGATGTAATTGCTGTTGCCGTTGTATATATAATTGTGTCTGCTGGTTTTGAAGTTGCATATACATAGACATGTTCTGCAAAATCTGTTTTAAATCATCTGTAGAAGTACTTGAAGCAAAAGTCGATGACAGAGTCGAAGTGGAGGACAAAATAGGAATCATAGAAGGGGCTAAAGTTGATGCTGAAGTATCTCCCAACCTGAAATTTTTTTAAATGCAACGCTTTCACATCCGGTTCACCAAAGATGTCGAAGGGTTTTCGAAAACAAAGTCGCGACCACAAAGGTCCTTGAGAAATTCCAAGATGGAAGATTAGATTGAGACAATTACAAGACAAGACTTTGATGACAAGGTTTAATTGTATTACAATTTTGGTTCAAGTACAAGTGGCAAGATGGATTATAAATATAATGATCAATCAAGAGAGTCAATCCTCTCAAGAAAACCACATCAAGATCTATATCAGAATACAAGAGCTTCAAATATGCCACTCAGTCTTCAAGAGAATTTCTTCAACTCCAATAAATAATCAAGGCAAAAAAATCTGCTAATCCAACTGCTAGTATCTTCCAACAAGAGTATCCTCTTTGAACTCGCTTTGCAGAGTTTTTCCAAGAGTCTTCAAGGTTTAATGCACTGCTTCAAACTCAAGAGTATTCCCCTTTTTGTAAATAGGCTGCAAGACCTATAATTCAAGAATACAGAATCTGCACACCATCCTGAAGAGAGCAGAGACGATCGGGAAGCATTCAGGACTCCGCGGCTCAGAAATGCTTGCTGCTACAGATTTTGCAGAGTGCAATAATCTTTATAGCCCAATATGTTTGCATATCCATGAGTGAGTTGACATCTTTGCTTCAAGTGTGCTCCCAATCTAACTAGTACTCGAGTCAACCGTGCTATCAATAATGCTCGCCAATGTAGAGAAGAAGATGGCTGCCATCTTGTAGGTAATGTGGGTAGTAAGTAGTACTCAAGGCTGCTGTATATCTGGAACCAACTGCTACAAGTTATGACTGCGCCCCACTGAGCATTGTGAGTATTCGAGAAATCTCCCTCCTCTAATCGTGTCCAGAATGGTGAACTTATATGCCCAATAGCTTCCAACCATCACCGTAATGCACGATGATTCATGCCTAATTTCCTACAGTCCACCACCACACATGCCAAAAGGTTTGTCGGAGAGGGTGATGGCGAATATAAATATGCTAAGAGGATTGTTGAAGAAGGTGATTGCATCCTTCTAAGAAGTGATCTATAACCCCATTTTAGGTTCAATGGCTCTGTATTATAGGAGGTGAGCCAACCTGGCTACTACAGATTAGTCTTAACATGGCCAGAATCATGGAGTATCTATATTTGACATCCTAACTCATCATCCCGAGGTGATCACAAGGTGCCGAGTTCTCCTCATAACCATCAACTGCATTCCTGCACACAACTCAACTGCTATGTCTTCAGCACCACCTCACAAAAATTCACAGCTTCATCAAGCCTCCACTTTGACGTATGTTGCTATCAGTGTGAAACATTGGCGTCACTGGTCGCAACAAATATGCTCATCAGGAGAGTGAACTTTTTGCTCGTAAAGTAGGATCAAGTCATGAAGAAGCTGTGCCAATCAGGAAGCTGAAGAAGCCACCTTGTCCTCTTATTTGCAAGCCTTGACTCCATCATAAACCATGTCGATTAGCTCGAACTATAGTATGGCTCCTCCCCTTCAGCTACGACACAATCTTCTGGATTTTTTGCATCACAGCCATGTTGTGTCACATGGTGCAGGTTTCCATCGTTCCTTCACCTCCATCGTTCTTTAGCTTCAGTGCAGTTTGGTCTCTTCATCTTTCTCTCCCTCTGTTGCAACAACAACTGAGTTGTTGCTTCCTTCAACTTCACGTGTTTCACTTCGTTGCAATCACATCTGCTGTGTCACACTTCTCCTCCCAAATCAAATACAAGGATAGTTTCATTCCTCTTCTTCTCAAAGCCATATGCCACAGAGGCAGCAGTTGGCTCATTGATGATCCTTAGAATGAAATTTGGAGTTGAGTATGCTTCCCCAATAGCTTCCCTCACATCAGCTTTTTTAATTGTTGCTCGATATGTTCCCCCAAAAGAATCGTAAGCTCCCCCTTTGCTAAACACGGCTCCCTCCATCTTTAGCTTTTTGCCGAAATTCCTGGCCACATCTATTAAAGAAATATAGTTTCATTGCTTGTCCTTTTCACATAAAGAGATGAGAAATGTCGTATTTGACATTAAAAGCTCACCCATCCCATACCTGCCCTTTCACAAGCTCGTGCCCATTCCAAAAAACATATGTCTATATAACATTTGCTCCCCCATCTTTGCAATCACATTACTTTTTCTCCTTAAGCCCTGCTCCTATCTTAGATGGCCACTGCCCTTCCCAAAACACATTCAACATGCCCCCAAAAAGCAGTGTGTTCCGAAAAAGCTTCCTCTTAGTCTCAAAAAAGCTCATTTGTATTGAAGCTTTGTTAGAAGCTTCTGGAGGCTTCTTCTCTCCAATCATTATTTATCCCCTTTCACATAGAGCATATTTGATTTTGATCAAGAAAGGGCTTTTGCACTCACTAAAGTGCGGGTTTCTTGATCTTGATTGAATACGCACACATTCACATGCAATCATGCACACATAGGCTAAAGAAAATACCGGTACTTCCCGAATAGGTACAACAAATATAGGGAAAAAACATCACACACATAGGAAAATGCAAACACAATGACTAGGTATGCACAAAACACAAATGTCACACACACAAACTTTTTGGTGGATTCCACACCTCGAATGCGCAGCAACATGACAATGGCTAGTTTGGTGTCGAGGATTTTGGAGAAGATTTCATGATTCATGTCTACAAGATGGTTACATGATACCTTGACCGACGCTTTATGCCAAGGGTTGGAAGTCTCTAGGGAGGAGTGGGAGTTTTAGTCATGATATACAGATCTTAGGAGGTCATGGAAACTTCGAGGTAGGGGGAACTCTAGATGAGAAGGTGGATGGAAAAACAAAGGTTCTATCAATTCTACTATTTTTTGTCATTTTGTGGAAAAACAGATAATATTACAACCCGTTATTATGGTAAGAACAATCATATCTACATTGATAAATTATAGTAAGGAAACTATATATCATCTTCATGACAAAATAAAGGCAAAAATAAGTTTCTATTTCTTATGCAAACTATGATGAACATTGTTACAAAATTTACAAAATCTAGGTTAGAGAGATGTAAGCATTACAAGTTTAAGGTTATGTACAGATGGGTGATTATTTATGCCACCCAATTTCACACATTGAAAAATCTTCCTTATCTTTTCATGATGATTGGACAAAGAGTCTACCAATTCTATTACATGTGTCATCAATGATAAAGAATTTAGTATTTGTTGGTCAAATAATAGAGCAAGGATTGTAGGTTTGATTTAATGCAAAAGCTTGCTTTATGGAATAATTTAATGATAAGTGTAGGTTGGTTGCAAAAGAAAGTAGATTTGGTCATATGTTCACTTTAGATGTTAAAATTCTTACTATGTATGCTAAAGAAAAAGGAGTGGTTGTAGACATTAAAATATGGCACAAATGCATTAGACATGCAAATGTGTAAAGGCTAAAATTAATGGAGTTCAAAGGGTTAGTTGCAAGGTTACCTACTTTTAGAGTTGTAGAATTTTATAAAGTGTATGAAGCATGTCTATTTAGTAAGTAGATAAGACAACATTTTTCACATGATCGAGATGTGAGCAAGAACATACTTGATATTGTGCATATAGATGTTTGGGGGCCTACACAAAACATATCACTTTGTGGGAGTAAATATTTTTTTCATGTTTATTGACAATTGTTTAAGAAATTTGTAGGTATATTTTATGAAGTAAAATAGTGATTCATTTGAGTACTTAAAAACATTCAAGGCTGTTGTTGAAATAGAAATAGGCTTAAAAGATAAGTGCTTAAGGTTTGATGAAGGGAGAGAGTAGCTATCAAATGAGTTCAATGACTTCTTGAGGTCTCATGGGATAAAGAGATAGTTAATTTGCATATATTTTGATTGGATACTCTTTACAGGAGAAAGGTCAATGTTGTTATAACCATGTCACATGTGAGTTTAGAGTGGGCAGGGATGTTATTTTTATGATATGAGTAGTTGGTATAATGCTTTCGATGCTAATGATGATTATATAGTTATGTGCAAAAATAAAAGCAAGAATCACAAAGCCTTAGTGGATGAGAAACATCATCTAGTACTACATCTATAGTTAGACTTTGGTTTTGGAGACCAAGGAATAGCCCCACATCTTTAGCTATAGTTACTAGCATTACATGTAAAGACAAAGAGAAGAAGAAAGTTTTAGATGGTAATGGTGTTTTTGCAAGTCATTATAGATTTGCATTGAGATTCCAATGCTTTAGAGAGTTTCGATGATGGGCTTTGTTTTGCTTTAGTTAGGACACCAAGTGTACAGAGAGCACATGGTAATGTAAAGACTCCACTAAGTTATATAGTGGTATGCAAGTCTAGTAGGGTCATATATCCTATCAAAAGATTTTTTTTGAAGATTATGGAGTATACCGTTATGCTTATATAGTAATGGTGATTGAGGATGTGACCTTACTTATTTTGAGGATGCAATTGGTCATGCTCATTCAGATGCATCAATAGATAAGGAGATGGTTGCATTAAAAGTCATTAAGACTTGGGATCTAATACCATTTTCTACAGACAAGAAAGCTATTGGCTATAAGTGGGTCTAAAAAATTAAGCATAATATAAGTCTAGGATGATTATGAAAGGCTATACTTAAACATAAGGCATAGATTATGAAGAGATATTTAGTCCAATTGCTAGGATGGCAATTGTTAGATATGTGATTGCTTTGGTAGTAGCCAAAGGTTGGGGTTTGTAGCAAATGGATATCAAGAATGTCTTCTTGCATGGTGAATTTCAAGAAGAGGCATGTATGGAGCAGCTAGCAGGTTATGAGGATTTAGAGTATCCCACATATATGTGTAGGTTAAAGAAGATGCCTTATGGGTTGAAGTAAGCACCTAGAGCATAATCTAAAAAGACTAGAGAGTATATTGTCAATATTGGATTTTATGTTTGTGATATTGATTACTCACTTTATGTGAAAAAGGGAGATGCAGGTTTAGTTATCATAGTCATCTATGTTGATGACTTGATTATTATAGGTGACAATGATAGTGGGAATGTTGAAGTTAAGGACCTTTTGAAGAAGAATATTGAGGTTAAGGATTTGGGTGAGCTAAGATATTTTCTTAGTATTGAGGTGATCAAATGTGATGATGGTATATGGTTGTCCCAAAGGTTGTATGGCGATATGTTATCCAAGTATGGTATGACAGTATGTAAGCCCCTTTCACTGCCATTGGAGCAAAATTTGAGGCTGAATGCTTATGTTAGGAATCAAACACAAAAGACCCTACTATGTTCAAAAGGATAGTAGAAGTTTAATTTACATGACTATCACAAGGTAAGACTTGAGTTATGTTGTTGGCCTTAACAGTTAGTTAATGCAAATGCCTAGAAAGCCTCATTTGGATGCAGTTAGATGCATGTTAAGGTATGTGAAGTCCACTTTGTATTATGGACTTCTTAATTAGACATTTAAAGATATACATATGTTTGGATACACAGATAAAGATTAGGCTAGTAGCATATCTAACACAAGATCTCTCACTGGATTCATGTTTTCCCTTTGATAGTGCAGCAATTATGTGGAGTAATAAAAAGAAACCTATATTGGATTTATCAAGTGTAAAGAGGTGGAGTATAGAGGGGTATTGCTATGGCAGCATGTGAGATGGTATGGGTACATAAGTTATTGGGTGATTTGGATGCATAGAAAAGTAGTCCAACTGCTATTCATTGTGACAACAAGAGTAGCATCCAATTAGCTAGGAAGCCAGTGGTGTTCCATGCTAGTTTTCTAGCATATGGGGGTTGCCTAGTGGGGCATTTTTGCTGTCCTAAAATGGGTTGGATGACCTCATTGCGGTGGTATTTCTTACCATACCGTTTAGCCAACTCTATGGCATCAAACAAGGTGGCTAGCTTTTGAGCCATTACATCAGCTGAGAGATTTGAATCTAGCCCATAAATGTACTTATGCAGTTTGGCCTCATCACTGACAGCTTCCACATACATGGATAAGTTCATAAACAGATTAGTATACTCCTACACAGTGAGATTATGCTGGTCAAAATGATACCATTTCCTTGCCAAACATTCCTTCTCTACCGAGGAGACAGAAAATCTGAACCATGTGCATCTTGAAATCTTCCCAATCACAAAACTACTGGTTTCCCCTTTGAATGTACCTCCACCATGTGTGGGCAAAGCCCTCCAAGTGAAGGGAGTCGAAGAAAATTTTGGCCTCATCGGTATGGGGGTAAATGAGGAAGTAGGCTTTGAGTTTAGAGGTCCGTTCCTCTAACTTAGCTAGGGATGAGGATTGCCCATTAAATTTAGTAAATACAATATTGTCATGTAATTCATTTAGGCCTTGCTGCCCATGCATGCCATGTGCTGCATGCTGCCCATGTATACCTTGCTACTCATACATGGCTTGCTTACCAAAATGTCCCTAGGAGCCATGCTGCCCATGCATTACATGTGGACCAAATTGATTATTACGGCCTTGCCACCCAAAATTTCCATGCTGCCCATGCAATACATGCGAACCAAACTGAACATTGGGGCCTTGTTGCCCAGAAAACTGCCATGTGTATGCTGCCCATTACCATGTGCATGCTGTCCAGAATTTGCATTTTTCCCTTGCATATAACTTCACTACAAGGGGATTTGTTGTCCCAAGGATGGGCTAGAAGGGTTCCTCATGGGTGAGGGGAAGATGGGATCATCATGTCACATAGAGGGCTCTCCCAAATCATAGGTGCTATGAGGAAAACCATGGGTGCTACCAAAACCTTGCTAGCCATGTCCCGTCTCCAAGGGGGTGGTTGGTCTCATGGGGAGGACCATGCTCCTTGGGCTGAGCTGAGGAGGGTGAGACGATGGAGATGAGGGTGCCCATGTGCTCTACGAGCAATTCCATTTTAGCCATCATCTCCTTATGACACTGATTTTGGCATTTTTTCATCTCCCTATGGCATGTTCCAGCTCTCTCCATGCCGCTCAGCATGATGGGTCTCATGCTGGCATAGTGTGTCGTTAAGCATAGTAAAACGATCCATCTCAGGGGCCTCTTCTTCAAGCATTCCTTCACTATCCTCTTTGGAAAAGTGAGGATCATTCATAGATGCACGGGAATCTCTAATCTCATGTTGGAAGTCCTCATGGGCCTTGGCTTTGCCCTTATGACCTGCCATACTAGGTGCAGTCCACTGAACCCCCTATCACAAAACTGCAATATCTTGAGCTAGGAAGCTCTGATCGCCGAGCTTCTTGATTCGAAACGGAGTCCTTAATCCTCTTTTCAAGGCCATGCAAAAATATTTCTCATAGTAAATATGCAATATATGCTCTAATTGACTTTTTAGAGCTGAGATAGGGTACACCTATCTCCCACTACATACATCCACCATACATCCATCATGAATCCATCAAGTCATACATTTGTTGTCCATATATATGCAAGTTTCTTGGATGTCAATGATTGGGGCTCGGGCCGCCAATTTAGAGTACATGCACTTGCAAACAAATTTTGGGCTCTAGATCACCAAGAGGTGGGCAAAGTTCTCCTCAAGCCGGGTTGTGCACCCCTTCAGGGTGTTTGATGGCAAGGGGGGTCACCCCTCTTTGTCTTGCCACCTCACCTGGCATCCATCTTTTCCTCACTCGGAATATACATGGCATACATTTATTATTAAGCAACTAGCATGATATGCATTTACAAATTGAGGATTGGGCCTTTCATGATATGCATGATCAATAAGGTAAATGGGATGGGGAAAGTGGTTACGTCTCCAAATCAGTGACTCACTGATTGCATCACTTACCCTTTGTTTTACAATTTTTGCTTAAGTTTCAAGAATCAAGACCAAGCATGGTTATGAGTTAGGAGCTAAGTTCTCAACAATAGGAATGAAATTTGAAGTGTGCTTAGTCATGCATGCATTTTAAGAAGTGCAAAATGGAAGAAGGCAATCAATAGGTGATCCATAGCTTCGGCCTAAGCAAGAATTCATGTGATTATTTAATCTCTCCAAGCAAGAGGTTGGGCTCATCAAGTGGTTGGAGAAGAGGAGACCAAGAACCATGAGACATACATTGCTTAAGCTTGGGGAAGAGGTAGTGGCTTCCCACTCCAAGAAATTCATGGTTGTCCTCCTTCTTACAACAACCCGTGGTCATATGGAGCCTTTAATGTTCTGCGATGCGATCATGAAGAGTTATTGCATGCGATGTTATGTCTATTGCTGGTGCATTGCAATACACTGGCAACTCTTGAAAGCCTTCAATTCTGTAGGACAACTTGGACCTAGTGACCCCATGTCTTTTGCCTCCTTAGAAAGACCACATTTTAAGAGACAAGGGAGAAAGTAGGATGTGCAACGGAGTGAAGACAAGGTTGTTTTATCTATGTCTGCTTTCAATGTACTGAGCCTTAGATTATTGATAGCATCACTGAGATCAGACATAAGCTTGGGTCGGTCATCACAGCATAAAATGTGGCGCTAATAGTGTAGCTCGATGAACCTGGCCTTTTCTCTTTTACTCTTCAAGAGTTGTAAGCACGTAGCATGGATAGCAGAAAATCAACAAAGAGGATAGAAGAAAGAAGGTAACACAACTATGGAAGGGCCTATGGAGCTCACTATATAGCTCAAGGCTTCCTTGCATGTGGAGGAGTGTTTCATTAATGCTACTACTGAGTCTTTGTCCAGTAGAGAAGATGAGAAAAAGGTTAGTCCATCTCCTATGCTCATAAACGGCACGGTCGTGGTGGTTATCGTGTCTTAGAGGAGCCCTCCGGCAGCATTGACAGGTTCTTGGAGCAGTGTCATGACGCTGCACGTCTACCACTACAAACCTGAGTCCATCTCCCATGCTCATAAACAGCACGGTCGTGGTGGTTATCGTGTCTTAGAGGCACCCTCCAGCAGCATTGACAGGTTCTTGGAGTAGTTTCATGACGTTGCACGTCTACCATTGCAAACCTGAGGGCGGAGTTTTTTGTCAAGATTTTGGACTCCTAAGTCAACGTCATTATGAGTTTATTTTACGTTTTGTGTATTTTTGTGTTTGCATCTGCACGACACATGAGCACATATAGTTAGGCTAGGCACAATTTCTTCAATGCATTCATAAGTTTTGTGTGGAAGCATCGCTCGATTGATTGCATAAGCATGGATTCTAGATGAAAATTGGATGAGTGATTGGGCACGAAATTCTCTTCCAAAGCATATTCTCGATAAGGCACAATGCATGGAAATACGGGCTCATGAAGGTATCCATCTTGAAGACTCAAGGACATTGAGGATACCGAATTGCGATAGTTGCAATACAAAAGAAAGAAAATCAAGTACTAAGGAAAATGCCAATGAGCCTTTGTCAACAAGCATAGGCTGAATCAAGGATATGAGTTGAAGTTTACAACATATTATACTTTTGGCTTGATTCATTTGGTTGTAACTACTCTCTCACTATGCCTTGCATTCCCTATGACTAATGCCCCTATTCTTGTAGGTTTTGACTCTGATAGCACATATACACTCCCAATTTCAACAAAAGAGGTGACCTTGTTTATGTTCGGAATACTAAAGAGAATATCCTCGTAAGACACATTGTGCTTAGCCAATATGGTTGTTATTTGCTTGTGATATCCAAAGTATTTCTTAAGCTTTTCCATATAAAGGGACATTGGAAAGGTTGAGATCTGAGGGGGAGAACCAACCTGCAGACAAAGATAGAGCACGCAACAAGGCATCAACATTGACATCATAGTATGTAGCTTTTCTTTTGATTTTCTTGAAGTCTGCATCAATCCATCCATGATGTCTAGACATTGTACTCAAATAATGACCAATCTACAAATAGCCTCCTATATACAAAGACCCATCAAAGATTTCCAAAGCAGTCATATGACAAACATGATCAGCATGCATGGCTCCAAGATCAGCCCCATCATTAGTATCATCAATACAAGAAAAATCCATATCATCATACCTTGCTCGTGAAAGCATATTAGCTACTGGGTTGTCTTTACCTACTATGTTCCTGAACTCAGGATTCATAGATTTTATGTACCCAATCCACCTAAGCATGGAAATATTTGGAGTGGAACAACTTGTGATCATACCTAGAAGAGGCAAGCAATTAGTCTCAACCACCACAGTAGCTCCAATGAAGTACTATGTCTTGTTCGAAGCATGTTGATGAAGATAGAGACGTCTGTCTTGTTCGAAGCTATGAAATTGAATATCAATCATCTCCTATGAGTGGCGACAGCTGCTGTATTAAAGGTTATCAATCCAAAGGGTTGTCCACGCTAAGGGAGACAGAACCTCTTATAAGCTTGAATCTTTAGATGCTTCTCTTTGGCAAAGGTACCAACGGCATCATGATATCTATCATTTATAGAACTTATTCCCCCATTCATAGTTTATGCAAGACACAGTGGGAAAAAGATGGCCTTAGTGAACTAGTACGTCAATCAGCAGCCCTTGTCACTCCTTTAAAGCCTCAAAACTTTCCATAGGGGTTCTTCCACTTCGTCTTTGTCACCAAAGTCGCTCAGGATGTCGATCAAACTTCTCCTCATCAACATCTTTCAGCTGTCACTCCTTCCACCTTCATTGCATCACCTCGTCCTCCATCATTGTCTCTATTACCCGACGTCTGAGCTCACCCGCTACGTCACCTTCGGCTCCCTTCAGCATGTTCATGCAGATTCCGTTGATGCTTCATCTTTTGAGCTTCATCATTGTTGTCGTTCCCCTTCTCAGCTTCATGTTTTCAGTCTGCCATCTCAATCCGCTCCCCACTACGGATTCTTCCACCCTTCTTTTAAACTCATAGACCCCGTTTATCAATAGTGCTATCTTCAACAAAGCTTTTCTTGGAAAAAGATCATCAAAAAGCTTCAAAAAAGCATCATACTATGGCGTCAATGTTGATGCCTTGTTGCATACTCTGTCTTTGTCTGCAAGTCAGTTCTCCCCCCTTAGATCTCAACCTTGATAGCATTGCTTTATGTGGAAAAGCTTTAAAAAAACTTTGGATATCACAATAAAATAACAACCATATTGGCTAATCACAATGTGTCTTACGAGGATGTTTTCTCTAGTATTCCGAACATAAACAAGGTCACCTCTTTTGTTGAAATTGGGAGTATATATGTGCTATCAGAGTCAAAACCTACAAGAACAAGGGCATTAGTCATGACGAATGCAAGGCATAGTGAAAGAGCAGTTACATCCGGATGAGTCAAACCAGAAGTGTGATCTATTGTAAACTTCAACTCATATCCTTGATTCAGACTATGCTTTTTGACAAAGGCTCATTAGAATTTTCCTTAGTACTTATTTCTCTTTCTTTTGTATTGCAACTATTGCAATTTAGTATCCTCAATGTCCTTGAGTCTTCAAGATGGATACCTTCGTGAGCTTGTATTTCCATGCATTTTGCCCTATTGAGAATATGCTTTGGAAGAGAATTTTGTGCCCAATCACTCATGCAATTTGCATTTAGAATCCATGCTTATGCAATCAATCAAGTGATGCTTCCACAAAAAAATTATGAATGCATTGAAGAAATTGTACCTGGCCTAATTACATGTGCTCGTGCATCATGCAGATGCAAACAGAAAAAAACAGACAATGGAAAATAAACTCATAATGACACTGACTTAAGAGTCCAAAGTCTTGAAAAAAACTCCGCCCTCAGGTTTGCAAGGGGCGGATGTCGTGACGATGCGCGTCTACCACTGGAAACCTAAGGGCGGAGTTTTTTTTCAAGATTTTGGACTCTTAAGTCAACATCATTATGAGTTTATTTTCTGTTCAATGTTTCTTTTGTGTTTGCATCTGCATGATGCAGCACATATAGTTAGGCTAGGCACAATTTTGTAATGAAGGAGACCTAGGAGGGAGAAGGAGAGAAGGGAGAGACTGTAGAGAGGAGATAGAAAGAGGAAGAAGATGAAAGAAGAAGAGAGAGAAAGACTAGCTGAAGAGAGAGAAAGATAGGAAAAGAGAGAGAAAGAGGAGGGAAGCCATGAAAGCTAGGAGGAAGGAGAAAAGAGAGACTTGATTATTGATAAAATTGATGCCCTAATTGGGTCTCTCAACACCTTATATACCCTGTCAATATAACCGGATATTCCCATGCTAATCCGTGTCCTACCTGTCTATCCCCACTCTTTTACATTCCATCCCAACCTCGAAGGTTTTTGCCCTCAAAAACAAAAAGAGGACCTATGGTTCATAGCAAAAAAAAAGAGGGGGGGGTTGTTGCAGAGTACTACTCTGCTCAGCATTACAAAGGAGAATATGGGTATGGTGAGGTATAATCTCATGTGGAAATGGGGCATAGAATTGTGTATATGATGTATATGACATGTGCAAGTTGATAGCATATGAGTTTGGCCTCCAATTCTTGACAATTAGGGGCTGACAAATAGTGGACAGCATGTTGTCCAGAACATGCCTGTTGGAGAAAACTAGTCATAACTTCCTATGGGCAGCTCCGATTGAGGCGTATGACATGTCAAAACGAAGCTCATGAAGCGTACTTTCAAGTCATATAGGTGACACTTGACTGTCATGAATGCAGGGTAAAAACTGTTCTAAAATAGTATGTTGTCTATAAGTTGTCTACATTTCAGATTGGGGCAAATTTAGCTACTACTCAATCAAAGTTGCATCCTTGGAGTAGAGAAAGAACTACACTAGTGAAATGATGATCAGCATAGGGATTTTCCAAGACCATTCCATTCCCCGGGATCAAATGGATAACCTCCATAATAAGCATCAAGAGCACAAGGGTCATCCATACAAGCATGGGTCACTATACTACCACCGGGGTCAAAAGGATAATTGTGATCCAATGCATCCACTGTATCATAGAAGTAATTCATGGTGTCATCGTGAAGCACTGATGGTGGCACAAGATCCTTACCGACCCATATAGTAGCATGCATTGACTTTTCCACAAACTCATTGGGAACCACTAGGTCAAATCGGACTGGAGCAGATGAGGCTGCAATCAATACAGCATTCAATGCATCAATCCCTAGGCATTTCATGTCCATGAGTTTGCAATGCATGGCTATTACTGGGCATTCAAAGGTAAGGGCCTTGGGCTGATGGGGCATCTGCTCATGAGCCTGTGGCAGTGAGATGCTCTCATCATTGCATCGTTCTTGAGAAGTATCATGTGGCTCATAAGGATGTGCATGTTGCTTATAGTAAAAATCATGTGGCTGATGATATCGAGCACTCCCTTGCTGATAATAATGTTGCTCCCCATGTACATACTCATATGCATTTGCATGATGTTGTCCATGTACATAATGCTATCTAGATGGTTGTCCATGTATGTGACCAAAATGTAGTTCATAAGAACATATATAGTCATCAAATGCATGCTAACCAAAATATTCACACTCATCATATGCATGTTGACTGTAAGTAGGTGCATGCACTTGCCTTTGCGCATCGAACCCATGCCAATGGTCATGGTAGTCATAATGTCCATGAGAATACCCATACATGCCTTGCTGACCAAAATGTCCATGGGTGCCATATTTCCCATGCATTATATGTAGGCCAAACTGATTATTAGGGCCTTGCTGCCCAAAATGTCCATGGGTGCCATGCTGCCCATGCATTATATGTGGACCAAACTGATTATTAGGGCCTTGCTGCCCAAAATTCCCATGCTGCCCATGTGCACCTGCATTGGAGTCTTGCTGCCCAAAATTTTCATGCTGCCCATGCTGCCCATGCAAACCAAACTGAACATTGGGTCCTTGCTGCCCAAAACTACCATGTGCATGCTACCCATGTGCACCTTGTATACTATGCTACCCAAAATTTGCATTTTGCCCTTGCATATAACTTCCACTATGGGGGAGCTACTGTCCCAAGGGTGGGCTAGAAGGGTTCATCACGGGTGATGGGAGAATAGGTTTATCATGTCTCGTAGGGGGCTCACCCAACTCATAGGTGCTATGGGGAAGGCCATGTGTGCCACCAAAACCTTGTGGGTTATGCCCAGTCTCCAAGGTAGGAGGGGAGTTAACCTCACAGGGAGGGACATGCTCCTTGGGCTGAGCCGAGGAGGGGGCGATGGAGGGGATGAGAGCACCCATGCGCTCGATGAGTAAATCCATCTTGGCCATCATCTCAGAATGACACTGATCTTGGCGAGTTTCCATCTCCCTATGGCGTTGTTCCAACTCTCGATGCCGGTCGGCATGACGGGTCTCATGTTGGCAGAGTATGGTTGAGCATAGAGAAGCGGTCCATCTTGGGGGCACCCTCTTTAAACATGTCTTCATCTTAGGTTGAGGTAGGATCATTCATTGAGGCATGGGAGTCCCTTATTTCACGCTGGAAGTCCTCTTGGGCCTTTGCTTTACCCTTGTGGCCTGCCATCCCCAGTGCAGTCCACTAGACCCCTTGTTACAAAAATGACGATATCTTGAGCTAGAAAGCTCTGATCGCCAAAATTTTTGATTCAAATGAAAGCCCTCGATCCCCTCTACGAGGAAATATAAAAATATCTCTGACAATAAATGATCAGGGCTTTGCTGTAATCACTTTTTGTGGGCTGATTGTGTAGGACTGCTGGCTGTCCCATAGTACCTCTGGGCACAAAATTGAGTGTATCTCCCAAACCATAGGGCAGAATGGGGAGGTTTTTAGTTCAGATCAAAGGGGAGGATATCCTCTTCGAATCAAGCTATAGAGCTTGCACTCAATTGCACAAGAAGTCTTTGCTGTAATCAACTTTTGTGGGCTGACTGTGTAGGACTGCTGCCTATCCCACAGTACCTCTGAGCACAAAACTGAGTGTATCTCCCAAACCATAGAGCAGAATGGGGAGGTTTTTAGTTCATATCAAAGGGGAGGATGCCTCTTCAAATCGAGCTATAGATCCCACACTCAATCACACAAGAAGGCTTTGCTGTAATTGACTTTTGTTAGTAGTTCCCTGAGTCTACATCCCTGCAATACTTTGCAACATCCATGCATCACTGTGCGTGGGAACTATTGCCAATATGAACCAAATCGTTGCTGATTAGGGCTAATACATTGCAACCAACAGCATAACCTTACCAGATATGACATCTCAAGGCCAATCATAAGCATCATTACCAAGATTGCCAATCAAAGGCATAGGCATACCCTGGTTGCAAATGCAAGTAGCATAGGCAGTTCAAGTCCTGAAGATATTCTTCAATGCATTACAGTACTCAGTTCAATAGAACTCGCACGTTTAATAGGAAAAACAGTCTAAACTATTGATGATGCTATCCATGTTGCATATTTGGCTCCAATTACCCTTGATACTACCTATGCTAGTGACATGTTTATTGCTGTTGCATACAGTGTGACTCTCCTTACTAAATTTTCTACTCTTAACTCCTGTGTTAGGGATAGGCCAACCTTAGAGGTGTGGTGATCATCACTCATCAGAGTTCACTTGTTCAAATGAAAAAAGTGGCTGCAGATTTGGCTAGAGAGTGAATAAGCTAGAGCTTTGAGAGGAATAGCTACCAGCTTGTGGTGCCTCGCTGATTTGCAGCCCCATAATCTACTTCTTTCCCTGTGTGTCTAGCACCTGCAACTGGCTCTTTAGTTGTGCTTCTAAAAATTGGGTACGAGCTTTAGATACTGCTTCTTTCATTCTTGCTACACATGCAACATGCAGACATTGTTGTAATCTCCAAAAGGTCTTCCACCATTGCTTTGGTCATTGAATAAAAGAGCTAGTGAAATTAGGAGTATCCTCCTTAAGGAATCCAAACAGTGGCAATATCAAACTAGAGTGGACCATCACAAGCATACAAATTTTTTTTCAGCAGCATCACTATGGATGGAATACACCATATGATGAATTCTTCTTGAGCTGGTACTCTGACCTACTGCTTTCTCATGGGGAGAGGATCCTCAATTCATTTTATCCCCAAGTTGTCGCTCCAGCACTGCCTGTGGCAACTCTATATGCCCATGATTATACTCCTACATATGTTAGGGAAGATCTTCGTAGTGGTTATGTTGCTGCCCTACTTGTTCACAATTTAGAACTAGAGCTTTTGGAAGCCAAAACTATAGCTATCGTGCAAGAGAGGACTCAGATTTCTCTTTCCAGTTGTGATCCATCCAAAACCTGAAAACTCTGACCACTGCTTCAAAGCCTCACTTGTGGCATCAAACCATTAGGTAGATGAGCCCTACTTCCAGATCAATTAGAGCTTCCCACTGGTAGTACCTTGCATCTCCACCATATGCTTTGTTTTTTTGCCAACTGAGGATGGTGAATTTCTGGTTGTTCTTGCAAATGCATCTGATAAGTCTTTTCTTGAATGAGTCATGGATAACATCTTGGGCCTCCCTCAGTCGCCACCTCTCACATGCATATTCTAGCAACATGGGGGGCTACAAGCATGAGGGTTTTGTGGGGGTCCAGCAGCTCAGCAGAGCCCAGAAAATCCCAATTGGTGTCAAGGTACTGCTGATGCTATCAAGCAGTACTTATGGCTTTTTGAGGAGCAGCAAGTAGTGCAGATAAACAATTCAAGTCCCTTCCACCTGCAAAAACTCTTCCGAGGAATGAAACATTGGGAGGGTATATTTTCGTATGCAACAATGACACCATGGCAGAAGATCTCAAGTGACAACTCTTTGGTTTGCCTCAAAGATATAGGGATTCTATCCAAGCTATTCAACCAATCAATTTAAAGCCAACTACACCCAGAAGAACCATGCTCATAGGTTGACCAAGCATTGTGGCTTCTGCTTCAATTCCACCAACACCCCAGCCAGCAACACCAAGCCCATCAATCATCGTAGTGTGTGAGTCAGCTCCAACAAGATTGTCAGGGTAAAGCATCCCATCATTGTTGAAAACTACATGTCCAAGATACTCCAGGTTAGCCTGATGGACAATACCCGAGCCTGAACTGAGTGGTCAATGACTAGATCGACTGGGACAAGAGGATTTATCTTGTTTGCATCACCTCCAAGCCGCTTTATGGCATCTCGCATAGCTGCAAGATCCACAACTGTAGGAACTCCTATATAGTCCTGCAAGATCACTTGGGCAGGCTTGAAAGGAATCTCTACTTGTTTTGTTGACTTAATCTCCCAGTCTAAAATCTTCTCAAAATCACCTTTGAGAACTTGAAAATTGTCACAATTTCTTATAGTTGACTCCAACAAAATCTTGATGGAAAAAGGCAATTTGTCAGTGCGAGGATCATCCAAAGCAGGAAGACTATAGTATTTACCATAGCTTTCGCCCTCATCATTTGGAAGCTCTTTCAGTGTACACTCGAAAGGATTTTGAGATGCCATGGCTGAGAAAGCCCTTGCAAATCAATGAGGAGGGGAAAGGGAGACATGGTCTACTCACAAACAGAGAACAGCTGGGGGGGTGGGAAGTGCAGCAAGTCAGTTTCTCGTCTGACCTGCCCAGGCCCCATGGTCTCCTCCGCCACACTCGCCTTCCACAATGTGGCCACTCGGAGAGTGTTTGGAAGGCTTCTGGTGGGCCCAAGAAGCCTCTTAGATCCGCTCAGAAGCTGTTCTACATCTAGCGGCAGACAACAAGCCTCTTTGAAAACTTTCTTCCTTCCATGCCTCCTTGCTCATCCTGATGCTCCTTGCCTAGGTTTCGGTGCCGTTTCCACGCAACATGACAAACCAACGACAGGTGGAGATGGCTTTTGCCAAGCAACAGTACCCTTCTGCCATTGCTCAGGGAGCTGGTGCCAAGAGCTTTTATCAGCACTTCAGCCTTTGTAAATGAAATCCTTAAATAACTCTAGGGAGGTAGCAGCTTTCAGCTAGTTGGGAGCTCAGAGGCCCTTGTGGGCAATAGGGCTTGCTGTAGAACAGCAACAGATTCGCAGTGCACCTATGACACCCAAGTCTAGATATGCATCCGAGCAGGTGATGGGAGCACAACAGGTTGCAGAATCCTTGTTTGCACCCCTTGAAGCACGAGTGGAGTCTGGTCGTGATCTCCAAATGCAGTCAAACCTCTAGTGAGCTCCCCAAGAAAGGTTGCCATCTCTGGTACTTCTTGACTACTGGGGTTCTTCAATGTTGTACCTGTGCACAATAGGGTTTCTTGAGACTGAAAAAGGAACTAAATCTAAAGGAAGGAGACAGAAAGGAAGGATCTAAAAACTAAACTCTGATACCAACTATAATGAAGGAGACCTAGGAGGGAGAAGGAGAGAAGGGAGAGACTACAGAGAGGAGATAGAAAGAGGAAGAAGATGAAAGAAGAAGAGAGAGAAAGACTAGCTGAAGAGAGAGAAAGATAGAAAAAGAGAGAGAAAGAGGAGGGAAGCCATGAAAGCTAGGAGGAAGGAGAAAAGAGAGACTTGATTATTGATAAAACTGATGCCCTAATTGGGTCTCTCAACACCTTATATACCCTGTCAGTATAACTGGGTATTCCCATGCTAATCCGTGTCCTACCCATCTATCCCCACTCTTTTACAAATTTCTTCAATGTATTCATAATTTTTGCATGGAATCATCACTCGATTTATTGCATAAGCATGGATTCTAAATGCAAATTGCATGACTAATTGGGCACGAAATTCAATTCCAAAGCATATTCTTGATAGGGCACAATGCATGGAAATACATGCTCACAAAAGTATTCATCTTGAAGACTCAAGGACATTGAGGATACTGAATTGCAATAGTTGCAATACAAAAGAAAGAAAATCAAGTACTAAGGTAAATGCCAATGAGCCTTTGTCAACAAGCATAGGTTGAATCAAGGATATGAGTTGAAGTTTACAACAGATCACACTTCTGGCTTGACTCATTGGGATGTAGCTGCTCTTTCACTATGCCTTGCATTCCCCATGACTAATGCCCCTGTTCTTGTAGGTTTTGACTCTGATAGCACATATATACTCCCAATTTCAACAAAAGAGGTGACCTTGTTTATGTTCGAAATAGCAAAGAGAATATCCTCGTAAGACACATTGTGGTTAGACAATATGGTTGTTATTTTCTTCTAATATCCAAAGTAATTTTTAAGCTTTTCCACATAAAGCGACATTGGCAAGGCTTAGATCTGAGGGGGGAGAATCTACCTTTCAGACAAAGACAAGGTATGCAACAAGGCGTCAACATTGATGTCATAGTACGATGCTTTTCTGAAGCTTTTTGATGTTTTTTTTCCAAGAAAAGCTTTGTTAAGTGTGGCGCTATTGATGAAGGGGGTCTATGACTTTAAAAGAATGGTGGAAGAATCGGGACTTGGGAGCGGATTGAGATGGCGGACTAAAAACATGAAGCTGAGAAGGGGAACAATGACAATGATGAAGCTCAGAAGATGAAGCATCAATGGAATATGCAGGAACATGCTGAAGGGGAGCTGAAGGTGATGTAGCAGGTGAGCTTAGATGTCGGGTAATAGAGATGATGATGGAGTTGATGTGGCATCGGCAGTGACGGAGGACGAGGTGATGCAACGAAAGTGGAAGGAGCGATAGCTGAAAGATGTCAACAAGGAGAAGTTTGATCAACATCTGAAGCAACTTTGGTGATGAAGACGAAGTGGAAGAGCCCCTGTGGAAAGTTTCGAGGCTTTAAATGAGCTACAAGGGCTGCTAATTGACGTAATGGTTCACTAAGGCCACCTTTTTTACATTCTATCTTGAATAAACTGTGAACTGGGAGAATAAGTTGTGTAAATGATAGATATCATGACGTCGTTGATACCTTTGCTGAAGAGAAGCATCTGAAATCAAGCTTATAAGAGGTTCCATCTCCCTCAGTGTGGATAACCCTTTGGATTGATGACCTTTGATAGCAGCAGCTGCCACCACTCATAGGAGATGATTGATATTCAACTTCATAGCTTCGAACAAGACAGATGTCACTATCTTCCTCAATATTCTTCTCCACTTGATTGTAAAGCTAAGGGTTTGAAAGATAAATGAAGGGCTTGAAGATGTCATAAGGTCACAATCAAGACCATGGCCTCAACAAATTCTGAGCTTCACCAAAAATATTATATCAAGAAAGCTTAATCATTGAATTGATGTATATCTAATTGTCTTTTCTCATCTTATAATTGTGAAATTCTTTATCCACTCCTACATTTTAATGTTTATATCATGGAGGGGATTTCTTACCTTGGAAGATAGTTTCTTTGTATTTTGTTCACATATACAAAGGAAGATTCAACATATACATGACTTTTTATGTCTTACCTTGCCCACTAATGTATTGATTCTTCTACTCCACAAATTTGCCTTGAATTAAGTAATTTTTGTCATCCTTTGCTTCCATCTTGCTAACCGTCCTTGTGACGAGTGAGTTCCCAGACCTCCCGCGTGAATTCTATGCGACAGCATGAAGCACACAACTAGTCACCATGAAGTTCAATCCAAGAGTCAGCAGCTTGAGGTGCAAGTCCAGGAAAGCTCATTTTACACCATCCAACAGCATCGACAGGCTCTTGGAGTGTGAAACATACAACTAGTCACCATGAAGTTCAATCCAAGCGTCAATAGCCCCAGGCGCAAGTCCAGGAAAGCTCATTTTATTGCACCTTCAAGTGCAAGGCACATTTTGATGAGCGCTCTGCTATCATCTTTAAAGAAAGAGAGGGTGTTACCGTGTTTCCGCAGCACAAAGGAGTGGGAAATGGAAAAAAGGGAAATAGCAAAAAAGGTGCAGGATAAAAGCAGAAAAAGGTACCTTGACCTGTAAATACCATATTGGAGAATATGGGAATTTCCCATAAGTTTGAGACACGTGGTCAAATCTTTGGATTTTTCATAACTTGAACACTATAACTCCAAATCAAGCGCTCTATAGCTCAATAGATTCCATTTTTCAAGCGCTTTCCAATGATAGGTCACATCATATGGTTTTGAGAAACTTATGGGCATGTTATCCGGGTGCCATCTTTTTAGTATTCTAAAAATGGGAATTGGGAGATTCCCAAACTCACTAATATTGTGTTGGTAGCCAATCCCTGAAAAATTCAAATGTTTGGGCATGACCCTCAGAAAGTTTCAATGTTGGGCCAAGGCAACGAAAGAGAAAAAGATGCACCATTAAAATGCGGAAGCACCCCTGAATCTGTGTAAAAGAGTGCCATGCTCGCTCCTGTGCAAAGTGTATGCATCAGTTGGGAATAGGATAAATTAGAATGGTGGGAAATGGGAAAAAGGGCCTAGGCTACGGCCGGCCATGTAAAAGAGGGAAAAGGGGATGACCGCCCAAAAAGGATTTAGGGCTTTGTATATAAAGTTGAAAAGTGAATGAGAAGCTCATTATTTGGTGTGGCAAAAAGAGTCTTCTTCTTCCTCTCTTCTTCTCTCCTTCTTGCTTGTGTATGCTCTTGAGAGAGGGAGTATGAGAGTGTGAGGGAGTGAGTGTGTGTGAGAGTGAGGGATCAAGAGGGTGAAGCTCTTCACCATCTCCTCTTCTCTTCTTCTCTTCTCTTCTCTTCTCTTCTCTTGCACGCGCCGCTATGGAGGATGGAGCTTGGAGATGGAGGAGGCTTGAGGATGCTTGAGCTAGCATCAAGAATCGTGGAGCTACCAGAGTGCAAGAGAGAGAAGGGTTCTCGATCGGGCATCAAGGTAAGCTCACTACACTTGTAGGATCGACGGCGCATCGGCTAGATGAGAGATAGCCATTAGAGCTCGCTTGGAATGCTTGAAACAATAAGCGGTCCATGGGTCTTGGCGGTTAAGCGAAAGCTCCCACATTTTGGTTCTGTAGCTCCCACATTTTGGTTTCTGGGACCAACAGATTCAAGCTTGAGCACTTGCATGCCTCATATCGAGCATTGAAGTAGGGTATTCATCCCCGAAACGGAGCTTGAGATAGGTAGGAAGTTAGGTGTTTTTAATCTTCAAAACAAGTAAGTATTTTAGGATATTTTGGCTGGTTGATGATTGGAAAGCATGGAGGATCTATTTCAGTTTTTTGCCTTTGATTTTTGTTGCATTTAGCGTAGGTTGGAGTTAGGAAATCGAACCGGAAAAGGGTAGGGTTTACTGTTTCAAAACAGGGCAAAACAGGGAAAAAATTGTGCAAAATGCTCAAAACGCTCGCTAATGAGATCTAAGATCGACAAGAGAGTGATTGGGGCGTCAACACCACATTTGGGAAGGCATATAAGAGCCAGGAGGCCAAAAGAGAGCTCATTTGTGCCATTTTAGTGAGAGAGAGAGAGAGAGAGAGAGAGTGCTAGAGAGCCCCAGCCCGTGTGATTCGATCGCATCACCGACGCACTTACCGACTCGTTCAAGTATATGAATCCCTTCCTCTATCCCCTTAGATAGGGTCTGGAGAGTTGTGCTTGGTATGATTGTGTAAATCCCAAGAATCGAGCGAGATCGACATCGCGTTGTTTCCATCATGCCGCGTTCGGCCCGTGTGAGCGGTCACTTCTGGGCCGAGTCCCAGAATCGGCCCTCGGCCCCTTACCATTCGGCCACTCGGCCCGAAACCCTAGTCGGCCCTCGGACCGCGTCCGAGGCAACGGTCCGAGTCAACCCACTCGGCCGTTCGAGTCAAAGCTCTTGCCACGTGGCACATCCACCATTCGGCCCATCCAAACGACTTTCCGAGTCCCAAATTCGGAACTCGGCCACATCCAGGATTCGGCCCTCGGCCAAGCAATGTTCGGCGCGTCCGAATTACCCTGTCCGAACCTACCGTTCGGTCCATCCGAATAAAAATTGTCTGAGTCGAATCCGGAGATTCGGCCCTTGATCCCGTGCGATTCGATCCGTCCGAGTGACCCACTCGGACCCTGCAATTCAGACCAGTTGGTCGGAGTGCAACTTTTTGTCAAATCTGTCAGAAATTCGACCCGATCCGGCAAATACGCATTAGGCAACTTGTCAAAACCCTTCGAGCGCTCAGAACTTGATTGTGGCACACGTAATAAGAGAAATTGTACTACACAGCCGCTTAGTTGTTAGCAGTAGACAATAGAGGGACTCAAGGACTCGGATGTGAGCCACTGAACCGTAAAACCTGATCGATCAAAAGCAACGAGGCAACGTGCAAGGAAACCCTAAACCTTGACTAAACGGCCAAAAAAAGGACCTACAAGCCTATCAGGCCCAAAATGAGCGAGAGTGAGTAAGACACCGGGGAATTGCTTGCGGCACTCACATTGAATTTTTGCACTTGAAGTACACTTAAGAAAGCTGAAAGCCTGATTGGGCACAAGTGCACAAGGAACAACACACTCACCGAGTGACCATAAATTGAGGTTTGTATTTAATAATCAAAGGAACTCACTCAGATAAATCGCTCAAGGAACCCACCAATAGGAGAGGACCCAAGACATAGACAAACATGCGAAGCGTAGGGTAGAACCAAGCAAGGAGCGCCAACGACGAGGGTCTGTCAATGACTATTCAACCTAATCGACAGCACAGCGGGGCACAAGAATTCGACCATGACGAAAGAAAGCTCAGACCATCGGTGAGCTCGATTTGAGTGTATTTCCAGATGCTATACAGCAGGTGGTGAGCAGTTACGACACGCATGCCCGGTACGAGCACCGCGGCAGGACATCAGATGCAATCATTGCAGACCTAGAGGAGGAGAGAAGGCTAGCTCGCAAGGCATTGCAAGGCATAACTAATTATAATAGGGATCAACAGGCTAGGAGCCAAAGGCAAAGCATGGAGCTGCATGAGGTGCAGCGAGTGTTGAACTTGGCTGGCCGAAACCGAACAGACTATGAGAGAACATTAGAGGGAGACCTGACACTGAGCGAGCTCCTCATGAAAGGGTTGCTTGATAACATCGCAGTAGAGTAGAGTGCCACCGCACTAGCGACGTCTCTGCTTGCAGGATTAGGGGCAAACCAGGGCTCAAAGATCCAGGCCAAAATACCGATTGTTGCCAAGCAACTCGATAAGTACCAACCGCATGATGATCCTTACAGCTTTGTTGAGCAGTTTGAGCAAGTTTGCGAAGCCAATGGTCTCAACGACTAGACTCAATGTTTGCAAGCATTCGGGCTTTGCTTAGGCGATAAGGGTAGAACGTGGTATACAAGCCTAGATGCCGTGGAACGAGCCAACTTCAATAATCTCAAGGATCTTTTCATCAAGAGGTTCGCCAAGCATGGATACTCCGATAACCTACTAGTACGCTTGATGAATGTCAAGCAGAAAGAAAAGGAGGACATCCGCAACTACATGACCTATGTGAGAAGTCTCTTAAAGAGAATCCCTCTAGGCGAGTGAGTGACTAACAAAGTAGTTTTAACTGTATTCATCAGAGCGGAATTAGAGACGAGGAGTTATACAAGGCATTGGCAGGCAATTCAAGCTTGCAGCGGGATGTGGTGGCTAGAGTTTTTGAGGAAGCCATCAGAGTCGATGACCAGCTGAAAGAGTGGAGCTCTAGGAGCTCAAATCTAGAAGAGACCAACCCGCAAAGCTTAGAGAGAACGTCAGCCTCTAGTAAGCGGTCAAACCCATCATCCCAAGATAAGGGGAAGGTCACCGAAACAGACCAAGGCTTGGCTCAGGTCAAGATGGAATTAGCCAAGATACAAGACATGTTGAGATGACCAACGCGCCCCCACATCCAGTGCATGTACTGTGGCGGAACCCACTTGCCGGCCGAGTGTCACGACCCTAGGTCAAGACCTTGCGCTAACTGCGGTAGGTTCGGTCATGATATCGCACATTGCAGACTACCATGAAGACTTCCATACTCTCAACCCTACGGCCAGCCTCATCTAGCTAACAGGCCGTAGCCATTCTTCGGAAGGGGAGCCCCATTGGCTCTACCCACGCCTAATGATATGAAACCAGCTCTCCCTAGAATGGACATAAATCCTACATGCATTCCTAGACCGCTTGCTCCTTATGTGACCCACCCACCGAGCAATGCTCCAGTACACTACGTGGAGGAGCCGAATGATGAAGAGACCTACATATACCCTTACGTCTCGCATGACGACGAGGGCAACACAATCCTCATGGATTATCGACCTGTGCCGGTGATGGCGTTAGAACAAGGACGGGATAGAGGCCAAGGAGGGCAGCCACAAGATCCAGTAACTTGTTGGACTTGCGGACACCCCGGTCATGTCTCATCACGCTGCCCTGAAAGAGAGCAGCAAAACAGGGACAAGGTTGACCAAAGGTGCACAGAGTGCGGAATCACCCATCTTTTCATTGACTGCCCAAAGCAGAAGCCATCCTCTAGCTTAACTAATTTTCCATCCATCCCATTGGGGCTGTTTGGTGTCAAAAACCCCGATGGGGAGGCCACACCTATTCCCTTGCGAGTTATGACCCAAGCCCAAACGAAGCAGGCCGGCATCTCTCTACCAGGACTTAGCAATCTTGACACAACCTCAATAGGAAAGAAAAGCCCAGGCGGAAAAACAAGAGATTGGAAGCTAAGGTCGCATTAAAGACCAAGAGTGCTACGTCTTTACCTACTGGGAAGAAAGTCTCAGACGCGGACGCAGAGACTTCAGCCCCTAAGACAACCGAAAAGGGAAGCGCTAAGATAGGGGAATACCCGCATCCAAATCGACAATTAGAGGCCACAGAAAAGGTGAAGGAATGGGTGAGGGAGGCTCAACAGCATCTCAAAGATGTTGAACCCATCATAGAGGACAAGATCGATGATCTCTCCAACATAAGCATGCCAATGTCACTGCCTCAACCTAAGTGGGCCTAAGCCACTGTGCCACAAGGAGTGCCGCTGAGACCAAGCCTAGACGCAACAGAGCCACAGATGAGCCGCGGCCTTTGGCCCGGCCAGTCTAGGCTAAAAGAAGGATGAGTATCTAACGATCTCTTGACTACGCTAGTGACCACCCCTGTAACACTTAGTCTGGGGGATCTACTTAAGCAGCACCCTGCCCTATGGCAAGACCTTGAGCAGTGGGTCCAGGGATCACTAGAGAAGGTCATGGCAGACCCTCGGGACCAGGATGCAGAAACACAATTGCCAAGCTTGACGCTGCACTCCGTGCCTAAATCTTTGCATGTCAATGCCTTTTGGGAAGGCTTTGAGATACACGCAGTCCTACCGGTCCTAGCCGTGGGTGACACAACAAGAAAGGGAATCGTAGACACGGGAGCTGGGGTTAGTGTGCTTAGCCACGCAGTGCTATAGACTTGGGGAAACCCACCTGTCAAAGCTACTCGGTTTAATGTCACACTAGCAAACGGTATGAGAGTGAAGACATTTGGGGTCCTGAAGAATTGGCCAATGAGGATCACATGTGTCCAGTTCTCTGTCGACTTTATAGTCATGAAGGGAGTGGACTACGATGTCCTATTATGCCGACCCTGGATGCGCAATGCTAGAGTCATCGAAGATTGGGGTAATGCCTTGATCTTCCTTGGCAATAGAAGTGACGCCGTAAGAATAGAGATAGACACTTGGAAGGCCTCACCAGTTGACCTAGATGCCATCTCTGCTATGCTCAAAGGGAACAATCAAGTCAGGAAGCCCTATGGGTCCTTGACCAAGTATATCCCATGCCCAGAGGATGAGCGGGATTAAATGCACGTTCTCGCTACAATTGACCTGCCATTCTCAAACCATGAGGCGTATGAGCAAGACAAACGAAGCACTCTCTACACCAGTCTGCATGATGGCAGCAAGCCTCCATGGAAGGCCTAAGCCTATTACCTTCCAAGTGCCATCCAACAAAAGGGAACTCCAGGGGATACTGGAATACCTAACGGACCAGCTAGCTGGCAACCCAACCGCCAACTTCAAACCACTCCAGGACCTCTTAGAGGATTCCAAGTGGCAATGGACCAGGGTGCACGAGCTGAACCTCATGTATAACTGGGCCCTGGTTCCTGACCAACAACACGGGGCATACCAAGCCCTAAGAGACGATGAGTAGTCGAATGATAAAGATTCTTGTGATGAATACAAAGACTGCCAATCCTTCAGTGATGAGAGCGAGGGTGAAGTGGACACCATAGAGTACGACACTGAAGGACAAGAAATTGAGCAGATACGAGCCACAGAAAAGGCAGGCCCTTAGACTGGAGCAAGGAGTTATGTGCATGAGATGTGATCGTGCGTGGTTAGAATGTATAGGAGCCATAGACCTTGAGCAAGCAGGCCTAGCCCAATTAGGAACGACATCAATACTTAGAACTGAATCACCATCCGAATTGCGGCCACCAGGGGAGACCACCTATTCCAGCGAAGATGGAGGGTTTGACTTTGAATCGGAAGTTACTTCGGATAGCGACCCAGAGATCCCTAGGCCGCCCATGACAAGACGCACCAAGGGGGACTTACCCGTCCACCTGAGGCGCAGACGGTCAAGGAAGGATGGGGCAAAGCACCCCAGGGATGCACGATCAGAAGAACAGAAAAAGCCGCAGGACCTCCCTAAACGCTTCACTAAATTCAAAAAATGGGATAGGGTAGTGGTTCTGCTAGGTGCCAAGCATCAAGGGTAGACGAGCGAACCAATTGAAGGACTAGCCAAGGTCAAGGAGGTAAACCTAGCCCTGGAAGGGGAGATACCTCGACCAATGTTCATCGCCGATGACTTGACTGGTGAAGAAGAGTTGAGTCTTGTCCCTCTCTTGCGGGAGTACATAGATGTGTTTTCCTGGTCCTTAGAAGAGCTACGGGGGGTAGATCCGAGTGTTGTGACTCACAACATACCCATGACATCGGATGTGATGCCGGTCAAGCAGCGAGACCATACCCCATGAATCCAAAATACGCTCATGCTGTCAAAGAGAAAATTGACAAGCTGATGAGAGCTGGATTCATTTATGAAATTGAGCACACAGACTGGGTATCACCCATAGTCATTGTAATGAAGAAGAACGGAAAAATTTGAGTGTGTGTCAATTACAAGAAGGTAAACGCTGCTACAAAGAGAGACAACTATCCCTTGCCGTACACCAAGCACATGCTTGAGAGGGTGGCAAGCAAGGAAGCCTACAGTTTTCTAGATGGCTTCTCAGGGTACAATCATGTGCAAGTGCATCCTACAGACAGGCCTTTGCCACTGAGTGGGGCGTCTTTGCATACATAGTCATGCCCTTCGGGTTGACCAATGCCCCTGCCACTTTCCAACACCTCATGTGCACCATCTTTAAAGACATGCTTCGCAAGGAATTAGAGGTCTTTGTCGATGATCTGTGTGTCCATTCGACACTTAGACAAACTCCGAGCAGTCTTTGAACCGTGCCGCTTATATGGTCTCTCCTTGAACCCCTTAAAGTGCCAGTTCTAGGTGAAACATGGATGCATCTTAGGGCACATAGTGTCAAAGAACAGCATTGCCACTGACTTTTCTAAAGTCAGAGTCATTGTTGACTTATCACCACCCGATAACTACAAGGGAGTTGAGTGCTTCTTAGGACACACTGGATATTATCGACGCATTGTACTAAATTACGCACTAATTGCTAGACCATTGTACAAGCTGTTGATAGTATTCGAGTGGACTAAGGAATGCCAGCGCGCATATGAGGAGTTGAAAAAGTCTCTCACTACTGCACCAATCTTACGAGCCCCAGACTGGAACATAATGTTTCATGTACACATAGACGCCTCTAAGTTCGCTATTGGAGCTGTGCCATGCCAGCCTGGTGAACATAACTTAGAATACCTGGTGAGTTTTGCCAGTAGGCAGCTCACAGAGACCGAGATGAACTATTCCATGACAGAAAGGGAGGGGTTGGACATGGTATTTGCGGTAAAGAAATTCAGGCATTACCTGTTGGCCACTCCCTTTGTCTTCTTTGTTGACCATCAAGCCTTGCTATATCTTGTGAACAAGCCTTGTGCTACGGGACACATAGCTAGATGGTTACTCCTTCTACTGGAGTTTGACTTCTCTGTGGTTGTATGTAAGGGAAAGCAGCATTACATGGCTGACCATATGTCCCGTATACCCATAGGGGAAGCCGTTGGACAAGGCATACCGGACAATTTACCGAATGCTCATCTCTTTAACCTGTCGAGCAAGAGAGAATTGTTCAAAGCTTATTTGATGCCGTATCGGATCAAAGACATAGTGCGAGTACTAGAGAATGGACTACCTGAGCGACCCATTGGGAAGGCCAAGCTGAGAAGACTTATCCTGAAAATTCAGCCATACCAACTCATAGCTGGCCAACTCTACAGGTTGGGACAAGACGGTTTATTGCGTAGATGCGTATGTGAGCACGAGATGCATGACGCATTGAAAGAAGCACATGGCAGAATCGCTGGAGGACACTTTAGCGGTGACACAACAGCCCAAAAGGTGCTATGCAGCTAAATTCTAAAGCACTGTGATGAGTGCCAAAGGACTAAAGTGCCGGTGGGGAAAGACAAGATGGAGTTGACCCCTTTCATAGCCCGACAACCCTTTGAAAAATGGGGCCTCGATTTTATTGGACCTATTTGTCCTACGGCACAATATTCCCAAGCTCGCTACATCATAATGGCAACCGATTATCTAACGAAGTGGACAGAGGCATGAGCCACGAGGAGGAATGATGCTAGGACCACTGGAAAGTTCTTGTGGGAGCAGGTCATTTCATGGTTTGGCTGTCCAATCGAACTTGTAAGCGACCAAGGCACGCACTTCGTTAATGAGGTGATTGCCCACCTACTCTCTACCTTCCTAATAACTCATCGGAAGTCCTATCCCTATTACCCTCAGACTAATGGCCAAGCGGAATCCACAAATAAAATCTTAGTCAACGTGCTTACAAAGGTCGTGTCTACTTCAAGAAGTGACTGGGACAACAAGCTAATGGCAGCCTTGTGGGCCTATCGCACAGCTTATAAAACGGCTGTAGGACAGACACCTTTTAGGCTGACGTATGGAACTGAAGCCATTTTGCCCTTAGAATTCTTCATCCCTAGCTTAAGGCTAGCAGTCCAGGAGCGTTGGGAGGAAAGAGAGGCTTGGACCAATTGCTTAGTGGAGCTAGAGCGCTTTAACGGAGACCCGACTCCTCACCTCTTACTCTCTGATTTGTGAGAAGGCTCGACGAAAGATGTGGTTTGATAAGCATGTCAAACAGCGAGACTTCAAACAAGGGGACCTTGTTCTGCTTTACTTTGTAAAAGGACATAAACAGAAGATGAAGTTTCGGGGGCTAGGGCCTTTCAGAGTACGCATGATTGGTAGAATAGGGAATGTTGAGTTGGAGACACTTGAAGGTGAAGGAATAGGCTTTTTGAACGGCAGCCGCATAAAGAAGTGCTATCCTCCTTTCCATCCATTACATCATGAGCCACCCACGCTAGAACTCCCAATGAACGTCTGCATAGCTACTATAACTGACCTTACAGATCAGGATGGAGAAGTAGTGGCACTGGCGTATCTACGAATCAAAGTCACAGTAGGAGCGATGTATTCTTTTGATGCCTTGATTGATGAAGGGGCCGACTACAACGTCTTGACGCATGAACATTGGACACGCATTGGTCAACCGAAACTACAGCCCACTAATGCCAAACTCACCCTGTTTGGGAGTACTACTTATTCACTCCTAGGGAAGTACAAGGTAGTCATTTCCATCGAGTCTCAAAGTTTACCAGCTTTCTTCCATGTGTTGCCTGACACTAAAGGAGCCGGTAATGTGTCACTATTGGGTCGCACTTTCAAGAAGCAAACAAACTATAATGTGGATTACAACCTAAACCGCATTCATCTTGCTATCGGCAATGTGCGTATAGTGACAACTTTCAGCAAGGGCTATCATGATTCCTCCACCATTACGAAGCCACCGGTAGAAACCCCTACGACCACACTCCAACCCAAGTCTAAGCAGAAGAAAACTACGGCCTCGTGCCAGGCTCTCGACCCCAGGCCCAAACCCACCAAGAGTGCTCACAAGGCCAAGGAGTCCAAGCTTATATGGATGCCAAAATGGCAAAAACCACATTCGGGTAGACCACCCAAACGTGATCCTAAACGCCAAAATCATCAGCCGTCACGGCCTAAGAGGCAGCCTAGACGCTATCGACGTAGACACACAACCACACCGTGATGGATCCCCAAAGATCTCTTGCGAGCACAAGGATACTACGAGGGCAACCCCTGGATTTGGGTGCCTAAAAATGGCCAACTAAAAAGCTCATCTACAAGCAATCTCACACCAGTGAGGGAGGCTTGCACACGTGGTGCCAAGAATATAGTCAACACACCATCGCCAGTCGTGGCTAGTAAGCCCCAGCTCATCTATCGACCAAAGAAAACGCCACAAGCCTTAAACTTACCTAATCCAGAGAACTTAAAAACCCTTATGACTGCTCACTCAGAACCCGCATCACCGTTTGGATGACTATGTGCTTGCTCACCCCTACATTGACCAATTCCTTACGGAAGAGGAATTACATGTTGCCAGCCGCCTTAATACTGGAGATCTCTTTCACGATGTCTTGACCTACATCTCCCAAGTCTCCATCCAACCATCTGCTCTTGATTGTCATGCTCAACTGGAATACAATCCAAAATTCTATACGTGGCTTCTTCACACGTAAACTCCTACCCCAACAGGCCCAAAGCCCTTCACCTTTTAACCCCCAATCCTAGGAAGGATGCTTTTCTAAGTTGGAAGAGGAGGGGGTGTGTGGGTATGTGGTGAAGGTGAAAAGAATCAGATATGAAATGAATAAAAAGGGGATACAGTAAAGTAAAGATAGTGAAAAGCATAAGCATATAGTATGAGAAAAATGGCTTCCTAAAAAATTCAGTCAAGAGTTTTTATTCTCGCATAAACAGCAAAGTGATATGTGGAAAATGCTAACGAAAGTTATGAATTATGGCAGGAGCAGAAAATGTCGTAGCAAGACCGCGCCCATCGACTCCCGTTCACAGACGATGAAAGGGACCAGTATCGCATCCATTTAGAGAACCGTGCCTTCGCCCAGCTCAAGTTTCGAACCATCCACAACATCGAAGTCGTGGTGGCCAAGGAGGAGGCAGCTAGGAGGGTACTGGAACAGTGCAACCTTACAAAGTATATTGAAAAATTCTCGCAAGAGCCGGATCACTTAAAATGCGTAGAATTCCTCAGAACATACAATCTGGACTAGGAAGGTGGCATTGTAACAGTGGGCCGAGGAGAGGGTGCAAAGCAGGTGCAAGTCTGGTTGGATCCAGCCTTGGTGGAAAAGGCTTTGGGATTGGTACCAAGGACAGAAAGGAGACAAAAAAGGGATGTTTATACCTTGCTGAAAATGAAGAAGGAAGAGGTGCTCACGAACGACGGCATAAGCATCTAGGACATCCCTGACACAAAAGCCAGGTTGCAGGCCAAGTTGGTGCACGTGCTCTTCTCCAGCCAACGTTACAATTCCTTAATGCATCGAATTAGCGTGCCAATGTTGGAGAATGTAGCAGCCCACACCCTAGATGAGGTGGATTGGAATGGCTACATGCAGAAGACGATTGATCAAGTAGCCTAGGTGCTAGCCCTAGTAAGTGCACCAACAGGAGGAGAATCTCCGGCTTCTAAGGTAATGGAAAGGAAGAAAGCCTCCTCCAAGGCCTCTTTCATCGGATATGGAGGAGTCTTGACTGCACTCATTCAAGAGGCAGTAAAGGAAGCACAGGAGGCACAGGAGGGAGAAGAAGAAACACCAGAGAGGTTGCCTCCTCGCCAGGACAAAGATAGGTCCATCGACAGAATGGAAACAGAAGAAGAAGGGGAGGGGCAGACTACCAAGAAGATAATCAGGACAACAAAGAAGAACGCAGCACAGAGGAAGAAGAAGAATGAGAAGGCAGGAAGAAGGAAAAGGAAGACTTGGAAAGGGCGAAGAAGGAATCCCTAAGAGAAGCAAAGGAGAGAGAGAGAACAAAGAGACATCAGGAGGAGAGGGAAAAAGAGGAGTTACAGAAAGCAAAGGAGGCGTCAAAACAAGAAGCTGAAGCGAGAAAAGGAGGGAAAAATAACAGAAAGGGAAAAAGAAGGAGGAGCAGAAGAAAAGGGAGGAGGAAAGGAAGAGAAAAGCGGAGGAGGAAGAGGAGGAGCTACGAAGAAAGGAGGAAGAGGACCTAGCAGAGGCCACCCACCGGTCCATTGAACAACAGTGTTGAGCAGACGAACTAAGGAACCTAAGCCAATGCAGAGAAGAGGGGATAGGGTCTAACACACACGTGCCAAAGTTCGTGCCACCTCCAGTTCCCGAAGGCAAAGGCAAGGCCCCACTCCATCCGATCCCTACCCTCCTGGTGCCTTCCGCGGAACTCACCACCATCACTCCCAGCATCCCCACTAGCGCAAATATGTCAAACTTCGTGGCGTGGATGCAGTATTTCATCAACAAGGAGATGGGCCAGGGCTAGAGCACGGAGACTATGGCCACAGGTTAGAAGAGGCCAGCCATGGATACAGAGTCCAGGCAAGAGCCCCAAAAGCAAAAAGTCGAAGCCTCAACCTCACCCATTCACACAAGATGACACCACTGACTAATTACGACAAATATGTCACCGAGCTGCTCTCCCAATTGGAGAGAGTGAAGGAGGAGCACAAGATAGCCGTGGTTGAGTTGGCAGCCAAGAAGGAAACAGTGGCCGCCTTCCAGCTGGACAAGACAAGAATAATAGCCTTACAGCAGCGTGAGATTGCAGATCTGAAACAAGAACTGAAGGCTAGGGATGAGAGGGAGGAACACTGGAGGCAGTTGCTCGAAAATGAGACTCAAGAGTTAGTAAACATGCAAAGAGAGCACAAGCTCTTAATAGTGGAGTACCAGGAGCTTGCTGCGCAATCTGCTCAGATTGATGCACTCGTGACGGAGTTGAATGCCAGGGATGAAGAAAGGAAACAAGGCATGGAGGAGCAGTAGGAGGAACTCAAGCGCCTAACAGATCAATTGACCTCTGAAAGAGGAGAACGAGAGAGGCTAGTTAGGAAACTAGAGGAGTATGAGCAGAAAATCATGATGCTGGCCTTAAGACAGGGAGAGCTCTTGGAAGTAATGAACAAAAGGACAGAGGAGTGGGCTGCGCACAACAAGAAGAGGATGAAGACACTGGCGCGCCGCCTTGCTCTGACAGAAAAGGAAAAAATCATCGCGGAGAGCAAGGCGGAGGCAGCCCAACTGGCCTTTAGCACTCAACAGAAGGCCTTCCTTGACACTATCTTAGACGCCACACACGCAGTGCAAGGAGAGCCACTGGAGGCAATGCAAAGAAAGCTCGGTATGGCAAGAAGGGCCCTACACGCTGGACTACAGATGCTGCCATTACCTGTGGCGGTTAGGCTGAGTTTGGATGAACAACGAAAATACCTAATGCTGGCCGACCTAACCCCCCAGGAGATAGACGCCCTAGGATTCGAGGAAAAAACAGCACACGCAAAACGGCAGGGGGAAGAAGCAGAGCTAGAAATCGATGTGAATCGATTTAGGGAAGATGTAGTCCCACAACCCCCCTCGCCGCAGGCCCAAGACCCACCACAAGAAGATCCCGCTGTAGAAAGAAAAGCCGTCTTGAAAGAGAGATGCAAAAAGCTAGTGGAGGAGGCTAGACAAAAACTGAGAGCCAAGCCAGCGGTGCTACCGTCCTCACCTCTCCCTACATACCCAGATGATCTTCCCATAGGATTCCATGTAGAACTGGTGGTGTGGGAGGTACAGGAACTAGGAAAGGATCCATTCTCCTTCAGTTTCCTCCTACCCAACAGTCTGCAGAGGGTCCTGCCTCTCAAAGTGATGGACGAGGTGATCGCGGTAAGTGGGCCGGTTGGGGAAAAAATGGTTGGAAGAGTGGGAAAAGACCCCAACCTCTTGGGGCACCGAAGCGGCCGACTATTGGCAAGATAAAATTTTTGAAATCCCCCACACTGTACAAAACTACAAGAGCCAACCCCTATGGAGGAGGCGAGTATGCGACATAAGCATGCTCGCCTGGATGGCTTTTTGTAATACCCTGCCATTCGAGCGGAACAACCCTACCTACATGGTGTACCCTCGAAGGGCAGGGGTAGATTTTGATGCCACCCTCCACGGGTGGTATGACTTTCCCGTTATTTATAACTCTACTACAGTATCCTTTAAGAACGCCCTTCTTTTTACCGTGGAAAGCCTAGACGAGTCTATGATGCGCTTCCTTGCGGACTTTTCCTCATGTCCTGACCCCGCTTTTATAACCACTTGTAATTAGCTTAGGTTACTTAGGCTACTTCTTAAGCAGGACCCGGCTCCACAAGAGCGCGGCCTGCCTCCCCTATTCTTTGACCCTAACGCTATAGATAACTGCGCCATGGCTCATCTCATGATGAGGGCTAGTCTCCTTTCCTCTTTTTGCCTAGCCCTCCTAGAGGACATGAATGACAACCAATTCACTAGATGCAACCACTCCTTTCTCTCCACCACCTCCCTTCATGTCCGCATGAATCTAAAAGATTACATGCAAAGTCGCCAAATTTTGAGCAAGTCTCTCTGACCCCCTTCTCCTCCTTATTCCAATCAAGACAATTAGGCCTCTGTATCATTTCAATCAATCAATCAAAAAAAAAAAAGAAGAAGAAGAAGAAGAAAGAAAAGAAAAGCAAGAAAGAAAGCACCACAATCACTGCACCTAGGGTTCTCCCTAGTCCCCTCCCCACTTCACACTTAGGGTACATCAAGGGCAAGACTTTCAGACCTGTCACCCTAAGACTTGCACCGCACCTCCAACAAAGCACGAACTTGGTCCTCAAGTGTGGGATGTTACCAAGGGCTTGCCCAAGGTTAGACCCATCTCCCAGTTCCACTGCCACAAGCACTACACACTACACGGCAAGTAGACACACCCCTTAGGGAGTGCACAACTTTTCTTGTAGGTTATATTCGATTCTCAAGGAATGGCTACCCGCAGAAGAGGATCACCCACGGCACCCTTTAATGACCCAAACGTGCTGGCATCCAGCCATCTGTTGCTGTTGATGGCCACCATGATCGAACCACGTCAAAGTAGAAATGCCATTGGCATAGATCTTGGAACCGCATCATCCAAAGATTCATGCCCAACGCCTCAAGATCCACGGATCGCTTATTGATTCCACAAGCTTAAAGACCTTCAACTCAAAGACAAGGATCTTCAATCGAAGCCACGGGTTTTCAAGACAAACAGCATTCGAGGGGTTTCTCCAGAATAAATCCCTCCAATACCATCATCCTAAGGGATTGCTTATTGCTTCAAGCATTTCTCATACTCAAAAGACAATCGGCTACATAACCAGTGCCACAATTGTGTGACAGATGCCGAGTATCTTCATGGAGCCTAAAGCACGCCGGAATCTTTCCTGTTCATCGTCTCCAACCTCCATCGCCTATCATTTCCCCAACCACCCACCTACATGTTCCGCCTAACAGCCAACCTAACTAGCCACTATGTCCCACCATAGTGCCATGGCACTGGCACTTGGCTAGGAGGGGGGTAATGTTACCCTATTTGCGCAGCACAAAGGAGCAAGAAATGGAAAAAAGGGAAATAGCAAAAAAGGCGCAGGATAAAAGCAGAAAAAGGGGCATTGACCGATAGCCAATCCCTGAAAAATTCAAATGTTCGGGCATGACCCTCAGAAAGCTTCAATGTCGGGCCAAGGCAACGAAAGAGAAAAATGCGCACCATTAAAATGCGGAAGCGCCCCCGAATCTGTGTAAAAGAGTGCCAGGCTCGCTCCTATGCAAAGTGTATGCATTAGTTGGGAATAGGATAAATTAGAATGGTGGGAAATGGGAAAAAGGGCCTCGGCTACGGCCGGCCATGTAAAAGAGGGAAAATGGGATGATCGCCCAAAAAGGATTTAGGGCTTTGTATATAAAGTTGAAAAGTGAATGAGAAGCTCATTCTTTGGTGTGGCAAAAAGAGTCTTCTTATTCCTCTCTTCTTCTCTCCTTCTTGCTTGTGTGTGCTCTTGAGAGAGGGAGTGTGAGAGTGTGAGGGAGTGAGTGTGTGTGAGAGTGAGGGATCAAGAAGGTGAAGCTCTTCACCATCTCCTCTTCTCTTCTTCTCTTCTCTTCTCTTCTCTTCTCTTGCGCGCGCAGCTATGGAGGATGGAGCTTGGAGATGGAGGAGGCTTGAGGATGCTTGAGCTAGCATCAAGAATCGTGGAGCTACCGAAGTGCAAGAGAGAGAAGGATACTCGATCGGGCATCAAGGTAAGCTCAGTACACTCATAGGATCAACGGCGCGTCGGCTAGGTGAGAGATAGCCATTAGAGCTCGCTTGGAACACTTGAAACAATAAGCGGTCCATGGGTCTTGGCGGTTGAGCGAAAGCTCCCACAGAGGAAAAGCTATAGACAAGCGCAGTAAAGCTTTTGTTGTGGTCTCCAAGAAAGCTACCATCCCCGTGTAGTACTCCATCAGTGCCCCTTATATCTCTTGTCCTTGTTGTACCTATCTAAACTAGGGATTTTTTTTGTAAAGTATAACTAGATGTGAGGAAAGGGAAGGAAGACAAGACCAAACACCTAAGCTCTGATACCAACTGTAATGAAGGAGACCTAGCTAGCCTAAGTGAGAAAAGAGAGAGAAGGACTGCACGAGAAGAAAGAGAGGAGAGAGAAAGATAGGGAGAAGAGAGAGAGAGAGAAAGAGAGAAGAAGAAGGAGAAGCCATGAGTGTTGAGATTCAGAAATCACACTCACTACACAGCCTCTTTGTATGGAGCTTCAGGGCCAAGGACATGCATGCTAACCTATCCCATATGCACAGTGGTGCCTACTGCAGTTTCCTACTTTCCTATAAAGCATTGTACTTACTTCCTTTTCTTAATGCAATGATAGTACTCTTTTCTTTTCAGTGAAGAGTCAGTGTCATTGACCACATACACAAGATTGTGCTTATGAGTCCAAGTCTCAATCTTGGAACCTAATTCACTTGTGTAACAAACAGTGTCTTTGTCTTCTCCATCACAAGTCCACACTTCTCCTTCCATCCACCATAACTCACTGCCATGCTCTAGATCTCGCATCTCTAACATGGTATCAGAGTGTAGCTGAGCATGGCTTAGCATGTTTCAGGTTCTCTCTCTGCTCTCTCAGTCTCTCATAATCTCTATCCAGCTCAGCTCAAGTGTTTGACTTCATCTCCAACTCCATTTTCACTCTCTACCCCTTGGCAGCCATAGCCAACCTGCAACCTACCTCTGTTGGAGGAGCTGGATCTCCACTTACAGGGCATATCTTCACTTACTTCCTTTTGAGAAAGTGTTCCTCACTTCAAGGCGCTTCATCCAAGCACCTCAAACCATAACATTGGTGACCTGTAACTCCAGCATTGCGAAAATTTGTCGTCGCTGTCCAGACTGCACTGCTGCTGATTCATACATCATATTCCACCTGCACACGTCGCGATGTTGACGAAGATCATAGGGCTTTGATAGGCCTTGGAAAGAGCTACATTTTCATAAATTTTTTTTTGGAAATAATTAACCATAGCTCCTGCAATCTACAAAAAACCAGGCCTCTCTCTGAAACCCTAAACTGTCAGCCATAGCCAAAATCTCTCAAGCTTCCTTTTTCCTCATTTTTCTCACTCCTGACACTAAACCAAGCTAAAGCCCACTCTAATCCATTGACCCAGCATCAAATCAAGGAGGGGAAGGACCTGAGAAGATTGAAGAACGACTGAACGATCCTGAACAAGAAGAATCAAGCTCAACATCAACACTGACATAGTGTGTTTTCACACTGTCATTAACTGTGTCTCTTGACACATTGCAATCTGCTCTTCTACTGATAAAATCTCAGAATTCAGGTGTTGATTTGCTGCTGATCTTGCAACCTCAACATGGGAAAAGACTCTCCAAATGCTCGATTCAAAGGAGTCAGGTTTCACACCTGGCAAACCCGCATCAAGCTCATCTTGATGAAAAAGGGTCTCTGGGCCATCACAAATGGCAAAGAGAAGAAACCTCGGGATGTGGACCCTGCAACTACTTGGCAAAAGAATGATGACAGAGCCCAAGCCATTATCAAACTGGAGCTAGACGATAGTTATATCCACCATGTGGATAACTGTGAGACCTCACAGGATACATGGATGAGACTTGACACCTTGTTCGGTGCACAATCTAAATCATCAAAGTATGGTCTCCTGATTGAGTTCTTTAGGCTTGAAATGAAGTCCAGCACATCACTTGCCACACATCTAAATTACATGGAAGGACTCCTAACCCAACTTGCAAGAATCAACATTAAAATGGACGAAGATGTTTGCATCGGTGCTCTACTTAAGAGTTTGCCTCCTGAATATAATAATGTATCAACAATTTTAATCAACATGCCAAATCCTGAACTTGTTGATATCCAGGCATCACTGTTAGAAGAGGAAAAGAAGCTAAAAACTAAGGAAGAACCAAGTACCTCTAGAGATGAGCATGCATTATATGTTGGCAACAGGTACAAAGGCAAGAATGATCAGCTCTTCTGTGACTTCTGCAAAAGGACCGGACACACCAAGAAGTTCTGTCATGCAAGAAAGAGATCCCAAAAGGCCTATCTAGTCACAGTCAAAGAAGAAGAAGAAAATGGAGCAAAGGAAGAAGAATAAGAAGATGAAGACCACCAGGATCGAAAGGACAAGACTCATCAGTCCTTCTACTCTCATAACTCTGATAGACTGTTTTAAAAGCCTTGTATTTCCTTGCCCTAATGCTTCCTGCCATAAGCTTTGTAAACTCCTCATGTAACTTGGCATTACAGTCCCTGTACACTTTGTGAGGCCCCTGTTACAGCCTCTGGATGTCCATCATGTTTTGGTGCCCACACTTAGCCTTTTCTATGACAGCCTCTGGTGTCTACCATGTTTGTGGTGTGCCCACACTTTGCAGGTGGTTCTCATTATAGCCTCTACACACTTTGTGCCTTTCTAGTTGTGATTGAGGAGGGCTGTTGAGATTCAGCAATCACACTCACTAAACAGCCTCTTTGTATGGAGCTTCAGGGCCAAGGACATGCATGCTAACCTATCCCATATGCACAGTGGTGCCTACTGTAGTTTCCTACTTTCCTATAAAGCATTGTACTTGCTTCCTTTTCTTAATGCAATGATAGTACTCTTTTCTTTTCAGTGAAGTGTCAGTGTCATTGACCACATACACAAGATTGTGTTTATGAGTCCAAGTCTCAATCTTGGAACCTAATTCACTTGTGTAACAAACAGTGTCTTTGTCTTCTCCATCATGAGTCCACACTTCTCCTTCCATCCACCAAAACTCACTGCCATGCTCTAGATCCCGCATCTCTAACAATGAGATCTCAAGAGAGGTGGAAGAGAGGTTTCTTGATAATTCTGTGATGCCTGAGGAAGCCCTCTTAAATTTTTTATACCGTCAATGTGTCTAGTATTTTCCCATATGCCCGGTTCATTACAATAAGACACATGATATTTGTGTGAGTATTGTGTGTACCTAGGAAAGTCATGTATGGTCCATATTAAGATGCCTCAAGCCAATGCATCTCGGTGTTGATCAACACACCTCGTGATATCAATTGTGGAACACCTATCCATATAAGTTGTAGCTCCTCAATCAAAGGCTAGAGATAGGCATCTATATTCATTACCTTGTAGTGACAAAGAATCAACAAACTAATAACTAGATGGTCTTTCTTGGTTGTAAGTCATGGAGAGTATTATAATTGACCAAGAACATGGGATAAACAATGTATGAGGTCACCCATTGGCCAAAACGGTTGACTCCATCGATGCCAAGGCCTAGACATTTATTGGATGCATGAAAAAAGAGAAAAATAATGAAGCACTTTAATAATAATTGTCCCATCCTTAACTTAGTGCAACATCTTTCTACACCACATTTTTGGCATGCAATCAACGTAGTATATTCATTTCTAAAGATTATCCTTCATTACAGTAGGCATGGACATGCTATTGTAGTCAATGCGCAATGATTGCAAAATATTTTTTGGCTCATTATGAGAGTTAGGGATTACATTTGTTGTGGTAGAATATGATTCTTAAATAACCTATAACAAAATCAAATAACAACTTTATGGCCCATATGCATATAATTTTAGGAGGTATTCTACAAAATTTAAATTGAATACTTGAACAAGGCTATAATACTTGCAATGCTCCATCCATAAAATCTTTACAAGTTTAGCAATGATCAACATAAATTTAGCTTGGATATTCTTGAGTACTTATGCAATGGTGTATTTGCCTCCTTTTTCAAGGTTTGCACAAAGTCATTAGGGCCAAAATGCTTCAGAAATGGTACTTTTGTTAATCATTGGACCCTACCATGTGCGTGGCGGGGAGAGAGAGAGAGAGAGAGAGAGAGAGAGAGAGAGTAAGAGTAATGTAGAGTAGGGGGGCATGCACCCCCCTAGGTGGTGGGTGGCACTGCCTTACCACCTCCCCCCCTCCACCTTATAAAGCTCCTCCCCTCCCTGGACTACAGCACTCCCTCGCCAGCCTCACGACAAGCGGCCCCCCTATTGGCCATGATAGACAGACACTACGTCCCCCCTCCTCTATTGCAAGCTTCCCCCCCCCTCCGTACGACAGTAGTGGCCCTCGGCCATCCAACAGAAAACCCCCCCGTTGCAAGGCAACTGCGCCCCTCGTGAGTAGTGAGAGAAGAAGAGACAAGGTAGAAGAGGAAGAGAAGAGGGAGAGAAGGAGAGAGAGAAGAGGGAGAGAAGAGGGAGAGTGAGAAGGAGAAGGGAGAAGAAGAAGGGTAGAAGAAGAAGAAGAAGAAGAAGAAGAAGAAGAAGAAGAAGAAGAAGAAGAAGAAGAGGAAGAGAAGGAGAGAGAGAAGAGGAAGAGAAGAGGGAGAGTGAGAAGGAGAAGGGAGAAGAAGAAGAGGAAGAAGAAGAAGAAGAGGAGAGGGAGAGAAGGAGAGAAGAAAGAGGGAGAAGAGCAAGAGAAGAAGTAGAAGAAGAAGAGGAGAGGGAGAGAAGAAGAGAAGAAGTGGAAGAAGAAGAGGGAGAGGGAGAAGGAGAAGAAGAAGGAGAGGAAGTGAGAGAGAGAAGAAGAAGAAAAAGGAGAAGAAGAGGGAGAAGGAGAGAGAAGGAGAAGGAGAAGAAGAAGGAGAGGAAGAGAGAGAGAGAAGGAGAAGAAGAAGGAGAGGAAGAGAGAGAGAAGGAAAAGGAGAGAAGGAGAGGGTGAGAGAGTAGGAGAAGAGGAAGAGAGGAAGAAAAAGAATAGGAAGAGAGAGAGTAGGAGAAGGAAAGAAGAAAAGAAGAAGAAGAGGGAGAGAGAGAGAAGGAGAAGAGAAGAAGAAGAAGAGAAGAAGAAGGAGAGAGAGAGAGAGAGAGAGTGAGTGAGGGAGAGGGAGAGAGTTGGTGAGAGTTGAAGGTTTGAGGAGCCACACTCAAACCACTACCTCGGCGAAGGACCCCCATCTAACAATTTTTCCTACTAGATCCTATCGTCCTGAAGGCCGTTAAGGTCAGATCAATCCAAACTCCACGTGGAAATGGCTCCCAAAAAGAAAGTCGCGGGAAGCGTAGGTGCCAAAGCTACCATTGGTACCGGTAATGCGGGAGAGGCAAGTGGAGCGACCAATGCAACGAATGCCCCTACGATCACGAATCAAACCCAGGTTCTTTAAGCTTTATAATTAATTATGGAAGAATTTAAGGGGCTAGCTACATGCATGGAACAAGGACGAGTCTTAGGATTTTTGTTTACTCTAAGCGCTAGGTTGCATGCATGAAATGATAGAGTATGGAGTTCGCATAAGTTTATATGCTAGCTTCTACACACAGAATGATAAGGTTTTCACATCATTTCACATAAAATAATAGCTTTTAAACCAGTTTAGTGCATGAATAGTCATTTAGAATTCATGCTTCGCAATCATGACTAAAAGAAACACATGAAATGATAGTTTCTGTTCATAGGATGCAATTGCACTGATGGATAGAAACCTAGATCTTCATGAGATCCAATGCATTACGAATAAGTACAATTGCCTGTGAATTGTTTTATCATCATGCTATGGACTATCGCAAATGGATACGCTCCTAGTTTAATTGAAGCTAGTGACCTAACCCTAAATGGATTGTTGACCTAAGTTATGCTTAGTTGTTTGAAAAGGTTGTAAATTCCTTGACCAAGTGTTTTGATACATCCAAGTTAAATTCTGGTTGTGCATGCAATGGGATTGCGATGCCTTGAAGCAAGAGGTTGTGCATGCAATGGGATTGCGATGCCTTGAAGCAAGTGGTTGTGCATTCAATTGTTTGTTGATGTGGTTTTGGAGGCTAATCCAAGTTGTTTGTGATAGATGTTTGCATGGTCAGGTCTGAGATGACTGATTGCCATGGAAACAAAAGGGATGTTTTTCCTAGTAAATGTTATTAATCCTGTTGCTTCAGCTGTGCTTGATTTCCTAAAGGGATAATTAAGGAAGGATGACACTAGCTACCCCCCACAAACCGCCAAACCCTAACCAAGGGGGTTATGAATCTGCACCGAGAATGTGGACCGAACCCGCTGTGAGAGGTCTCTCCGTGGAAATTACTTGGCGTAGGAGACACTTGGGTGCCAGTGGGGGCTCTCGCCGTACATCCCAATGCCTCCGGGCCCTACACAAGTGTTCTACGTGACTTGAGATGGGATCTCAAGGCCTTGATACTAGTTACAAGGTGGAATCTTGGTAGGATAAACGTTCGGGTTTTATTTCCGGGAGATGGAAGGATTTTTCTGTGGAGGCAAAAAGGAACACTTAATTCTCCTGTATGGGCGGGAGACAAACATTAATCTGAAGATAAGTTAAGGAAGTGTTTGATCTTGTTTTATCTTGTCTTCGTATCTGTGCCCTAAACTACGTAAAGGAACCTGTGATTAACGGGTTAATTAAGGAAGCCGCTTTTATTGTCAAACATAATGTGGTAGGTAATTAAATAACTAAAACAACCCTTGAGGGAAGTGTGGTGGATGTTACCAATGGGTCTATCCTACGGAAGGGTGGTCTCAGTTAGCCGAGAGATTTCCTCAAAGGAAATGTTAACGAGAAATGTTAGGAAAAAGTGGGTCGATGACCTTAGACAATGCTTGCTAGAACCCTGATTCATACCATTTTAGGGGACTGAAATGGGACTATGCCCTACGAGCAGAGAGGTCGAGCGATGCATCCCTCTCATTTCCCATTCTCTTTGAACCAAGTGCAGTGTGAGTTTGCTTGGGTCCAGTTATATCTACACAAAGTGGAGCAGCTCTGTCGACCGATGCTAGAAGGTTGTTGGGAAGACTCGTCTGCTAGGAACCCGCACTTCAGGTCGATCCTAGTGGGAACGGCCGGATAAGTTATGTTGCAAGGTAGACTCGAGAGACCCCAGTTGGCAAACCCGGTATCATTCCTTGGGAGTGCCGGGCGGTGTCTTCTAGATTGATCTCTTGATGGGCTACTAAGATGTGTCCCACAATCAGAGGGGTGGGCACGTTACAGTTGGTATCAAAGCAAAACTTCTGAATGATACATGATTTATTAATGTTCGGTTCATGGGCATATCCTAAAAAGAAATAACCTAAGTGGTATGGCTTGATTGTCAAACACCTTTGTACATAACCTTCAAGTTGCTCCATATACACCTCTTCAAGAAAGCCACCATTTAAGAATGCATTTTTGACATTCATCTTCCATAATTTCCAGCCCTTAAAAGATGCTAATACAATGATTGTTCTCACAGTTGCCATCTTGGCAACCAGCCTAAAAGTCCCCTCATAATCTAGGTCGTACTGCTGTGCATACCCCTTTGGACCAACCAGGCTTTATACCTTTCCAACAAACTATCTGACTTGCATTTCACTTTATAAATCCTTTTGCAGCCAATGGATACTTTGCCTTCAAGCAAACAGACCAATTTCAATGTGTCATTTTCAGCCAATGCTTTGTATTCCTCATCCATGGCAACACACCAATTTTTATATATAAAAAACTACCTCACTGAACTTCATAGGCTCTTTGTAGCCTGACACTTTAGTCATATATTTATAATGGCTAGCTCAATACCCATTGTATGTCAGCCTATCAACTAGTTTTTTGACCCTTTCAGACCTCCTTAACTGTGGTGCACTCTGGGCTTGAGGAGGCACATACCTGCTTTTCCTTGCACCATTGCCTTGCACCAGGCGTCATCACTTATGGTATGACCAATTCACTATCAAGATTGTCACTGCCAAGTGACTCATATCCAACTGTAAATGGGCTCGTCACATTGTCAAACATCTTTTATTTGCCTTTATCCAATCTCCCTCTCTCACTGACATATCTGTGTTAATGGATGCAATAGCATGACTACAGAGTCATCCTTTCCAAGGACTAACAATAGATGAAACAATAGATGAACCATCACATATCGGTCCACCATTCATAGACATACTAGTAGCCGAAGGATAATTTTCAGCATAAGTAGGGGTGGCTGGTCCATCAGAGACCACTACATTCGAAATACCATAACATGAGGCTAACTCATCAAAAACTACATCCTTGTTGATCAAGGTTTCCCTACTAATCTGGTCATAGCATTTGTAAGCCTTTCTTTCCTTTGCATAGCCAATAAAAACATTTTTAACAGCTTTCGAGTCTGACTTCTTTCTTTTGTCATTAGGCACTGTATGTAGGCAATGGAGCTAAATACTTTTAGGTGACTAATGTGGGCCTTGTGCCCATAAAATTTCTCATACAGAGTCAAATCATGAACCCTAGCTGTAGGTGTTTGATTTAGCACATAAACTGCAATAACCATTGCTTCAACCAAATAAGCATTTGGCAAATTCTTTTTATTAAGCATTTCCATGGCAGCTTCCATAAGCAACTGATTTTTTCTCTCTACCACACTATTCTACTAAGGTGTGTAAGTGCATGTGAGATGCCTTTTTATGCCATATTTAGCAAGGTACCTATCAAACTCTTTGGTTATATATTCTCCATCTCCATCAGATCGCTTAGATATGAGATATAACATCCAAGTTTATTTTCAGCATGCTTCTTAAAGTCCTCAAAGACATCAATCACCTCATCCTTATGCTTTAGAATAATGTACAACCATGTGCATCGATTGAAATCATCAATGAAGGATACATAATACTTGGCATCAGCAAAAGATGCATTATGGGTAGGACCACATACATCCAAATGTATCAACTGCAAAGGCTGAGAGCTATTTCTGACATGTCTCATGAACAGAAATCTCACTTGTTTCCCAAACTGATAAGTAGACCAAGCATACATGTCTAAGATCAGTGAACTTGAACTTTGGCAAGCCAAGTACAACCTCTTTTTGTTGCATATTTTTTATCTTCTATACATTAACATGACCGATGGGTTTATACCAGATTTCTACATCCCAAACTACTCCATTATCATGGGCAAACATGGCTACCTTCAATCTTGGGATAGATGCATCCAAGGTAAACATTCTGCCATCTCTCTTGCCTTTGGCAATCAATTTACAACTATTCCTATATTCTTTAATGAAACAACCATCCCTATTAAATCTAACATGTAGATTGTATTTTTCCATCTGTCCAATCGACAGTAAATTCTTAGTAATAGAAGGTACATGTAGTACATCAAGTAGGCTCTTCTTTCTTCCATCAAGCATGAGTAACACAACCATAATTGTATGCTCAATATCATATTGTGTATCATCACCAGTACATGCAAATCCATGAGACCCTGCTACTAACTTATCAAACCATTCCCCATGAGGAGTCATATGATTGAATGCTCCTTAGTCTATGTACCATTTCTCATCTTTGCCTTGCTTAGGCGTATTCTTTGATACAATGTTGCATAGCAAACAATCTATCTTCCTAGTCATCCTAAATATCACTAGAGGATGCATAATATCTATGTTGCCTACCTTTTTCCTTCATATCGGCTTGCTTTTTATGGCAATCCTTTGCAATATGCCCATATCTTCCACAATAATCAAGTCTTTATCCATGTTACACTACTCATGCAACTGCACAGGAGCCACCTCTTCTTCCTCTAAGTGATCTCCCCCTGCCTCTAAAGGCTCCAGATCCTTACTGTCCTTGCATATTTGAGTTGTGCTAAGCATTTTGCTACTACTATCCATGTGTGTTTTGAGTGTCTCCTTGACCCCCAAAAACTCGATCTCTACCACCTCTAGCTGACTGACTAGAGTAAAAGACAATGTCTTTGCCTTGAGATGTGCTTGAACATGTATTTAATCCAAGATTTACTTCTTCATGTAGCAACAAGGCAAAAAACGTATCTCAATTAGGGGGTTCTACTCTCATCAAAATGGACGTATCAAACATCGTATACTCCTTGCCTAACCCATTCAATGTCATTGCAATCATATCATCCTATGAAACACTAGATCCAATAGTAGCCAGCTGGTCAGCTATGGTCTTTATTTTAGTCGTGTATGCTTGAATGCTCCTACCATTCCTAGATATATTGCTAAACTGTTGCTTCAGCTATAACTTTCTTGCATGCATGACATTAGCATAATTCTTCATGAGTGTATCCCAAGCATCCTTTGGGAGGTGGCAACTGGTAATCTGCATAGCCATCACATCAAAAATGCACAAAGAAAACCAATATAGTACTTTACTAGCTCTTTTCAATCACTATTGGTGAGATTTCTATTGTTCCTAAGTCAGATTCCGTCAGGCAATTCGGGTTCAGCTTCAACCCCTGTATCTAAATCCTAATAGCCTCTGTCAATCAATAAATTTTGCATCCTAAACTTTCATAGAGCAAAGATTTTGTTATCAAGCTTCTCTCCCACAATTTGAGTCATATTGTCAATGCCCTAAGCATTCGGCATATTTGCAACTAAGGTATTCAATGCTATATGTAATATGTAAGTGATTGACTCCTTGTAGTTCAGGAATAGACTTTCTGAAATTCAAGAACAGTCTATTGGAAGAGAGATGCAAAAGAGAGATGAAGATAATGTAGGGACATCTAGTGATGACAAGAAGAAGTGTGGATGAGCCTAAGGTTATAAATTAGCCACCTTCCAACAGCATATAATGGAAGAGATTGGGTAGGAGAAAAAACATGATAGCAAACAAGAAGGCAACAAGAAGGGCAAGAAGTCAGGATATATGCTGCATTTTGATATTGAGTGTAACGTGTCCACCTCTTGTCTTCAGGACATGTCTTAGCAGTCCATCGGAAAGGATCTCTAGAAAGCTCCGCCCGGCACTCCCATGGAATGTTACGAGGTTTGCGATCTAGGACTTTCCGCGTCTGCCACGTAGCAAAAGTATTCTGTCCGTTCCCACTTAGGACTGACCTGAATCAGGGTTTTCCCTATTGGTCATTCTCTAAACGGCAACTAGCATCAAACTCGAGCGAACTATTTTACACAAAAACGCCAGGTCCAAAGTGGATTCACGCTGCACTTGGTTCAAGGAGAATGGGAAATGAGAGGGATGCAAGGCTCAACCTCTCTGCCATAGGGTATATTCCCATTCCATTCCCCTAAAACAGCGTAAATCGGGATCATTTATAACTTAGACTCTAGGTCAACACCCTTTTCCTGTTCGTATCCTTTGAAACGATCTTCTCACTGTCCATCATGATTGAGAAAAGCTCTCGGCCAACCAGGACCACCCATCTGTAGGACGGACCTATGGCCACATCCTCCACACTTTCCTCAGGTTGTTTTAGTTATTTAATTACCTAACACATTTAGTTGGACATGTGTCAATCAACTTCCTTAATTAACCCATTAGGCACTAGTTCCTTCACGTAATCATAGCACTTGATATAGAAAAACAATGTCAAACAAGTTCCTTTTTAACAGGTTATCATATTTATCTTTGAAATACATAAAGTCCAGCCTGTAGACTTATCCATAATGCGCCCGAAGGCTATCCAGCAATCCACAGGGATTACTAATCCAAGATTTCACCCATAGACTAGTATGTGGGCCTCAAGATCCAATCCTGAGTCACGTTGGCCTCTTGTGTAGGGCTCGGAAGGCGAGGGATTTAGGGCCAGAGCCCCCCTGGCACCCAAGCGTCCTCCCGCTCCAAGTAGCGCTCAATGGAGAGACCTCTCGCGGCAGGTTCGGTCCACCTTCCCGGCGCGGTTAACAATCCCCTTGGTTAGGGTCAAGCAGGCAGTCGGCAGTAACTGAAACTACATCTACCTTCAAGCCTTCAACCTGAAGCATTAGATATCCATTTATCCTTTAATTCTTTGAGCAAACAAAGCAAAAGAGTGCTCTTAAAACTGTTACAAGCACAATCATTACCATTGGTCTTTATTTTTGGCCAACTGCTAAGGAGTGAATCCTTCTTTCCAAATGCATCCAGCACTCGGACCGGGATCAATTGCAACTTGGCAAGATTCCCAAGGGTTTATTTGTTAACCCTACATCCTGGGTTAGGGCCGTACCCTATTAACCTGACTTAGTCAATACCTTAAGTTCATATATTATTCCAATTTATTGATTGGTCTTTTGTTTCCAAGCAAATATCTAATCCCCGTATCTTGGTCACTTTACCCAAGAAAGGTACTATATTAGGATGATTATTCATCCTCATGCAAGATAACTTGCGTAAGAATTTGCCAATCTCATTCCGAGGAATTGGCCATTCCCTTGTGATCAAATTACAAGATCATGCGACTCTGCAACTTGTTGCACAAGTGTCACATCAACTATGGGACTATTCTACCCATCAAGGGTGTCTTCTAATCACAGTATCATGATTAGATATATCAATTCATTCCTGATTGCGTTAGGTCGACATTGTTGGTCCTAGGATACTGATTTTCATATTTTTAGCGAGAGATCCTTAGGGTAATAACCCTAGATCTTTTCTCGCAAGTATGTCCTACTGTCCCTACATTCCATGAATGTGAGCAAGTCTTTAGGGTATAGGATTTTCAGCTTTGGCAATACGAGCGACTAGGTCACGTCTCAACGTGTTAAATCCTAATTAGTTCTTTGGAATATGGTGCATTGAGTTAACCCTTCCTAAACGAGTACCTTGGGGTATTAGGTGTTTAGTTTTAAACCAATTTAACCTGTCTATTCTTGAGATAATTACGCTATCATTTCAGTAACCACATGATTCATTACCTACATATAAGTTGATTTACAAACCCTAACTTTTCGGGTTAAGATCAAATCATAGGTTAAGTTATAGCATCGTTTCAGTTGATCATCCTATAATATGCAAACAAGTTTCATGCTACTCGGCTTTAGGATTTTATGTTTAACATGCAGCCTTTTTCTACTTTCATTTCCAAATGAATTTGTCGTATGCAAAACTTACACAACCTTTCATTGATTTGAGTTTTTAGGCCACTTGCCTAGAGTTAAATCTTCTTCATGCAGCCCTAGCAAATTCCTACAGTTGCTAGCAACTTTCTTGAAGAATCATTTCGAAAAAAAGATGTTCAATAATGCAATATGGGGTTTATTCCTTTCATGCTTAATCGAAGTGTACTATCATAATTCCGTTTTGTAAAGATGGGCATTAATTAATCTAATTAATGCATAAAGCCACTTGCTAAAAATGCATAGAAATCTTATGCTTGCGTTATTTTGTTCGTTTTATTGAAAAATACTAATGACCGAATTCTTCCATCGTGAGCTCTTTCCTTTAAATTAGTCAAAGTATTTAAATCGAAAGATGCATCCTATCTCCAAAAATGATCCATGCATGATTTGATTATAATGACGTAAATCAAAATTAGGAAGAAAAAACCTGGACTTGTGGTGAAATGTCCACATGGATGTTAGGAGACGATCCTCCTGCGGTTGCGCTTTGTGCTTTCTTAAGAGCCATTGTGAATTTGGCCTTTCCGCCTTGGACACATATTTATGATGTTGGCTGTCTCCTTGGTACACGAAACTCCCTTTGTGATTCCACCGTACTTGAGAATCGAACCTTAGAAATGGAACTTATTAATTTCTCCTTCCTTTCGCAGAAGCTCGAGGTGCAAATTGTCTACATAGGAAGGGGTTTAGCACTTTGGGCTAATTTGGAGATTGTAGGAAATCCAAGAGGGAAAAGGGGCTTGATGAGGCTTTTTAAAGGCCTCGGATAGGACTCCACGGATATGGGGGTGCTATAATGGACTTTGGCAAATTAGAAAAAGGGGGCAAAGGGTGAAAAAGACCATAAATAAGTATTCTTGCGGAGGGGGGGGGAACCCATGGGAATGGGATTTAAAGCCTGGGGAGGGTGGAAAAGACGTTATAAAACCCTTCAAGGGGAAGGCCAACTAGAGACACGGAAGAAGGGGGGCTTTGGATTCCAGGGGGGTTTTTGTCAAGCCCACATGAGAAAGGGCTAAGAGGAAGCCCACTAGTAAAAATTTGGGGGGGAATGATATATGAAAGGGGGCTTAGGAAGCCCCCTTGGAAGCTTTAAAAAGCTTTTAGAAGCTTCTTCCAAATCATGGAGAACCCACGTGGAGGAAGGGAACAACAGATCAACGGCGGCGCGATGACGGGTAGGGATGGACGGCAGATGGTGACGTGATGGTGGGTAGGGGCAGATTGTAGCGGCAGCTTCAATGGCGACTCTCCTCTCGACTCCCTCAACTGATGATGTTACGGCCTTCTCCTTCTCTATAGCAGCATCCGCAGCTTTTCTCCTGGCTGCTCCCCCACTCTCAGCTTAAATAGGTGAGGGGAGGGGATCCTCCCTCCCCCATGTGGCATCGGGCATGCCTTCGTCCGTCCCATGGCATCCAACAGGGATGCTTAATCATCCCCCTTTCCCTTCCTCTCCCCCAGCACGACAGTTGGTTGGGGGAAAAAGGAGGGAATTAAAAAAAATTCCATAAATTTCAACAATTATCCATTTCGATTTTTTTAGTAAGAGGAGGTTCTCATGGGGAGTGCGGTTTTTTTAGATATCAGAATTGTTATATTCTCTCCCCCTTGGAGGAATCGAGATGTCCTCATCTCGAGATAAACTGGGGATAGTGATGGTTGAGAGTGCTTTCACCTATCCAAGTGGCATCCTCCTCGAGATAATCTTTCTACTGAACGAGGCATTCTCTCAAGGTTCTGGATCTCAGTTGTCTCTCCCTAACATCTAAGATCCTGTCAGGCCGTAGTTCAAGGATTCCTTGACTAGGCATTACAACTTGTTGGTCATCAAGTACATGGTTAGGATTAGATACATACATCTTCAATAGGCTGATATGGAATACATTATGACCCTTTAGGTTCTCAGGGAGTTGCAGTCTATAAGCATTAGGTCCTAGGCACTTGAGGATCTTATATGGTCCACAATACCTTGGACTTAGCTTCTTGCAATCTCCTAAGGATAGGGAACTCTTCTTTGGACGTACTCAAATGAAGACCATGTCTCCTTCCTCGAAGGTTCTATCTTGATGCTTCAAATCCGCGTATGCCTTCTATCTATCCTTGGCGGCTTGGATGTCCTGTCTTATTAACTTTATTTGGTCATCCATCTCTTCCAACATTTGCCTTGAAGCTTCAACCCTCAAGGTTGGATCTAGGAAGTTTAGGGGACTTCTGCAGTCATGACCATATAATGCTTGAAAAGGGGTCATCTGAATGCTTTGTTGGTAAGAAGCATTGTAGGCAAACTCAACCAAAGGCAAATATTGAATCCACCTTTTTGGTTTACGACAGCAGTGTGTCCTTAGCATATCCTCAATGACTTGATTGACTCACTCCATTTGGCCATCAGTTTGGGGATTGTAAGCTGTGCTAAAATAGAGTTGAGTCCCAATAGCTTCAAAGATAGCTCTGCAGAAGTGTGATGTGAAGAGAGAATCATGATCACTAATGATTCTTCTGGGTAGCTCATGTAGCTTGAATATCTCCTTGATCAACAACCTTGCAATGTCTGAGGCTTTATAGTTTGTCTTTACTGGAATAAGGTGTGCAACCTTAGTAAGCATGTCAACCACAACCATGATGGAGTTGTAACCCCCTGAACTTGGGGTAGGCCAATAATAAAGTCCATACTGATGAAGTCCCATTTCATTTGGGGAATGTCAAGTGGTTGCAACTTCCCTGGCATCTTGACATGTTCGGCTTTGATACGTTGACAAGACAAACACTCAGTGACATATTTGAGAACGTCACTGTTAAGCCTTTCCCAATACTAGCTCTTCCTAACTGCATTAAGAGTCTTGGCATAGCCAGGATGTCCTGAGAAAGGGGAATCATGAGCTTCCCACAATATCTTCTACTTAAGTGACTGGCTTGCCGGTATACATACTCTCGTTCTATAGTAGACAAGTCCACTATTGATAGAGAATTAATGATACTTAGCCTGTAGCTTTTGGTCCTGGTCCTTGATAGAGATCTCCCTTAGCATCTTTTGATAGGCTGGATCATGGCATGCTTCCTCTCTAGTTAGCTCAAGTATTGGGTTGCTCGGCATGGATACCTTTGTGGCAAGAGATCTAGCTGTTGATGGGTTTTGCAAGATTAGAGAATTAAGAAATGCCTTGCGACTGAGTGCATCGGCAACTACATTCTCTTTTCCTGGTCGGTACTTGATTTCAAATTCATACTCCTCTAGCACTTCAATCCACCGACGTTGCCTCATGTTGAGCTCGTTCTGGGTAAAGATCCACTTGAGACTCTTATGATCAATCATTAAAGTAAACTTGTTACCCAACAGGTAGTGTCTCCAAATCTTTAGAGCATGGATGACAGCTAGCAATTCCAGATCATGGGTAGCATAATTCTTCTCATGACTCTTTAGTTTCCTTGAAGAGTATGCTACATGATGACCTTCCTGCATGAGTACAAAATCTAAGGCAAGCGTGCTAGCATCTGTTACTACCTCGAACTCCTTATTGAGATCTAGAAGTTTTAGGATAGGTGCTAATACCAAACTTTGCTTCAATATATCAAAGCTGCTTTGTTCAGGAGTTGACCATGCAATGGATGTTTGCTTCTTCAGTAAGTCCGTCTCAGAGGTGCTACAATCAAAGCATAGTTTTTTATGAAGACCCTATACCATCCTGTCAATCCAAGAAAACTACGTATTTCTTTGACAATTGTTGGTATTGGCCATTCTAACACATCCCTGACCTTGGCTAGGTCCATTGAGATTCCTCCCACTAATACAATGAATCCCAAATATTCAATCTGACATTTGAAGAATGCACACTTCTTCATCTTAGTATACAGCTTATGAGCCCTCATTGTCTCAAGGACAATCCGAAGTTGGGTCTCATGATCTTCTTCTCGTTTGGAATAGACTAAAGTGTCGTCGAAGAAGACGAGTACGAAGTCATCAAGATATGGCCTAAAGATATCCTGCATTAACCTGTTGAAGGTGGCAGGCGCATTTGTAAGCCTGAATGACAACTAGGAACTCAAAGTGCCCATATCTTATGTTGAAGGCCGTCTTTGGGATATCTTCTTCCTTGATTCTTATCTGATAGTAACCAGACCTGAGATCAATCTTGGAGAAGATCTTCGCACCCTGAAGACGATCAAGAAGCTCATCTATTCTAGGAATAGGGTATTTGTTCTTGACAGTTGATTGATTCAACCCTCTGTAATCAATACATAGTCGAAGCATTCCATCTTTCTTTTTCTAGAACAGTACTGGAGCTCCCCATGGTGAACTGCTAGGACGGATGTAGCGCTGATCTAGCAGTTGCTTAAGTTGTTCCTTCAGCTCAATTGCTTCCAGGATGGACATTCTATAAGGTCTCTTTGCAATTGGCGCAGCTCCTGGTACTAGCTTGATCTCATGATCCACTTCTCTTTGAGACGGGAGTTCTGTCAACTCTTCAGGAAATACGTCCGTGTATTCCTTTAGCCAAGAAGGTCCTTCGCTAGACTCCTGCTTTTGATCTAACTTGTTGAGCTTAATCAAGTAGACAGGTAGTCCCTTCTTGACTCTCTTTATAATCTGAGATGCCTTGGCCAATTGAATTTTTGGCACTCCAGCCTCACCTTGAGTTGTGACTAAATCCCCTTCAGAGTTCTGAAAGGAAATTTGGCCCTTTCCACAATGAATGTGGGCGTCATTAGGTTTAAGCCAATCCATTCCGAGTAGACACTCATGGATGCCTAAATTCATGACTCTGAATTTGACCGAAGTCATTTTTCCTCCCAGAAAGAATTTCACCTTAGCAATTTGCCTGGTACAAGTAACCTCACGACCATTTGCCAATTCCATTAGCAAGATAGGTGCTTCTACTATGGCTATTCCTAATCTTTTTGCACAAGCTGGTGAGATAAAGGAATGTGTACTGCCACAATCAATCAAGGTCTTGAAACCTTTACCTTGATAGTTTGACGGTGTCTGAATCACCAAGAACTGGTGATTTGGGCCTTTCTTATGAAGAGTGGCATGGACTGTCGCTCTTTCAAACTCTGCCTCCATGGTTGGATCTTCTTCTTCTTCGCACATCTCCCTATTGGCAACACATGTGGTTCTTCCTCTGCCTCGGGTAGCAGCTCCCTGACCATTGCCAGTTCCTTGGAAAGGTGCTTGGTGATGTCCTCCTCTAAGCTTGGGACATTGCCTCTTGAAATGACCGGGCTCATTGCAGTGGAAACAACGGAGGTTTCGGCCATTGCTTTGAGTAGAGACAAAGTTGTTGACATTATTAGTCCTTGCCTTCTTTCTTTGTCCCTGATTCTGACCTTGAACTCTCTTAATTTGAGGCCTAAATGTTCCTCTGTTCGGGTCATTATAAGACCAAGTTTTGTTGCCTCTTGGTCTAGCCTACACCTCCTGAATTATAGGGGTGGCTCGAATGAGTGTGTCCTGTAGATCCGATGGGCGCATAGATTCGAGACGGGTATTCACTGGCGGTTTTAAACCAGTACAAAATTTTGACACCTGCTGTGTCATGTCCATCTATGGCGCATACTTAAGAAGTCAGACAAATTTTGAGTAGTATGCGTCAAGAGTGAGTCCCAGCTATTTTAGCTCATAGAAATCATTCATTTTCTACGTGCGATACGTAGGTGGTAAGTATCTTCCCTGCACGGCTTTCTTTAGCTTCTCCCAGGTAATGAATACTTCTGTGATCCCTTGATCTCTACATCATTGCTTCCACTAAAGCCTGGCTTCACCGGTGAGCTTCAGCTTAGTGAGCATAGCCTGGTTGGCAAGTGCAGTACTGCCAGCTGCTTCAAAGTAATCCTCCATGGATTCAATCCAAATTTCAGCATCTGCTTCGACGGACCTGCCTCTCCTGTCAAATTTGGGCGGCTTAATCTGGTTGAGAAGAAACTTCTTCTCCTGGATTACAGCAGTACTTGATGTAGGAGGCAAACTGGGAATTTGTACCTGGGGTTGTGCCTGTATAAAGGTTTCTTAATGTTATTACACGATAAACGCGGTGATTTATATCTCATTTCCATTTCAGCTATCAACCAAGTAATCTAACCACTTAACTTCTTATCAATTCCCATGAACAAACAGACATTGATAAAAAGGAGTCTTATTGTATTTATATGGACATAACCCTTTCGGAATACAACATTTCTTGCAATGATAAGCCAACTGTTTACATTTAGTTTGGGGAGAATAATGTTGTATTACATTTATCTACAGGAACTGGACAATAGTATGGTTTCGGGTCATGGATCTTCAAGAATCAATAAGTCATTGGAAGATTAGGGTATCCTTTCCTTTGGAACCCATTCTTCTCATGGCGCCCCAATACCTTGATCCTGTAGGCGAGGATTACACGGGTCACTTCCTCATATACATATGAGTTCCGCTCAGCCCTCGGACCTCGAATATGCAAAGTCGAATTTACGTGAGTTTCCACAAAAATGAATAGCTTCACGACTTTCAGGTCTTCCAACCACTTGATCCTCTTTACGTTGGCTTGAAGGTATGCAAATTGGTGGGCAGCTATGTAGTAGATTCCTCAGGCACCCATCCATCTTCGTTCCATGTACAAAGGTGATGGATTATAAATATGCTCTAGGATGTTCATCATCTCAACACTTTGTTGATAATCCGGGGAATGCATCGCAGTCATAAACATGACTCGGAACACTAAGAACATGTTCCATGCTTCATAATTCTACAAGATAGCATTGAAAGTAAGGAAATGTTTGGAACAGTAACATTTGCTTTACTTCATCTTATTAAGATTTCATAAAAGCAAATCCTTTGTTAGTTCGCTCTGATACCAACTGTAATGTGTCTACCTGTTGTCTTCAGGAAACGTCTTAGCGGTCCATCGGAAAGGATGTCTAGAAAGCTCCGCCCGGCACTCCCATGGAATGTTACGAGGTTTATGATCTAGGACTTTCCGCGTCTGCCACGTAGCAGAAGTATTTTGGCTGTTCCCACTTAGGACCATCAGGGTTTTCCCTATTGGTCATTTCCTAAATGGCAACTAGCGTCAAACTCGAGCGAACTACTTTACGTAGAAACGCTAGGTCCGAAGCGGATTCACGCTACACTTGGTTCAAGGAGAATGGAAAACGAGAGGAATGCAAGGCTCAACCTCTCTGCCATAGGGCATAGTCCCATTCTGTTCCCCTAAAATAGCGTAAGTCGAGATCATTTATAACTTAGACTCTAGGTCAGCACCCTTTTCGTGTTCGTATCCTTTGAAATGATCTTCTCGCTGTTCCCATCATGATTGAGAAAAGTTCCCGACCAACCGGGACCACCCATCCATGGGATGGACCTATGGCCACATCCTCCACACTTTCCTCAGGTTATTTTAGTTATTTAATTACCTAACACATTTAGTTGGACATGTGTTAATCAGCTTCCTTAATTAACCCATTACGCATTGGTTCCTTCACGTAATCATAGCACTTGACATAGAAAAACAATGTCAAACAAGTTTCTTTTTAACAGGTTATCATATTTATCTTTGAAATACATAAAGTCCAGCCCGTAGGCTTATCCATAATCCATCCGAAGGCTATCCAGCAATCCATAGGGATTACTAATCCAAGATTCCACCCGTAGACTAGTATGCAGGCCTCGAGATTCAATCCTGAGTCATGTTGGCCTCTTGTGCAAGGCCCGGAAGGCGACGGGTTTACGGCCAGAGCCCCCCTGGCACCCAAGCATCCTCCTGCTCCAAGTAGCGCTCAATGGAGAGACCTCTCGTGGCGGGTTCGGTCCATCTTCCCGGCGTAGTTAACAACCCCCTTGGTTAGGGTCAAGCAGGCAGTCGGGGGTTACTAAAGCTGGCTCTCCCTTCAGGCCTTCAACCTAAAGCATTAGATATTCATTTATCCTTTAATTCTTTGAGCAAACAAAGTAAAAGAGTGCTCTTAAAACTGTTACAAGCACAATCATTACCATTGATCGTTATTTTTGGCCAACTGCTAAGGAGCGAATCCTTCTTTCTGAATGCATCCAGCACTCGGACAGGGATCAATTGCGACTTGGCAAGATCCCCAAGGGTTTATTTGTTAACCCTACATCCTGGGTTCGGGCCGTACCCTATTAACCTGACTTAGTTAATACCTTAAGTTTATATATTATTCCAATTTATTGATTGGTATTTTGCTTCCAAGCGAATATCTAATCCCCGTATCTTGGTCACTTTACCCAAGAAAGGTACTATATCAGGATGATTATTCATTCTCATGCAAGATAACTTGTGTAAGAATATGCCAATCTCATTCCGAGGATTTGGCCATTCCCTTGTGATCAAATCACAAGATCATGCGACTCTGCAACTTGTTGCACAAGTGTCGCATCAACTATGGGACTATTCTACCCATCAAGGGTGTCTTCTAATCACGGTATCATGATTAGATATAACAATCCGTTCCTGATTGTGTTAGGTCGACATTGTCGGTCCTAGGGTTCCGATTTTTATATTTTTAGCGAGAGATCCTTAGGGTAAAAACCCTAGATCTTTTCTCGCAAGTATGTCCTATTATCCCTACATTCCGTGAATGTGAGCAAGTCTTTAGGGTATAGGATTTTCAGCTTTGGCAATACGAGCGACTATGTCGCGTCTCAACGTGTTAAATCCTAGTTAGTTCTTTGGAATATGTTGCATTGAATTAACCCTTCCTAAACGAGTACCTTGCGGTATTAGGTGTTTAGTTTTAAACCAATTTAAGCTGTCTATTCTTGAGATAATTATGCTATCATTTCCGTAACCACATGATTCATTACCTACGTATAAGTTGATTTACAAACCCTAACTTTTCGGGTTATGATCAAATCATAGGTTAAGTTATAGCATCATTTCAGTTGATCATCCTATAATATGCAAACAAGTTTCATGTTACTCGGCTTTAGGATTTTATGTTTAACATACAACCTTTTTCTACTTTCATTTCCGAATGAATTTGACGTATGCAAAACTTACACAACCTTTCGTTGATTTGAGTTTTTAGGCCACTTTCCTAGAGTTAAATATTCTTCATGCAGCCCTAGCAAATTCCTGCGGTTGCTAGCAACTTTCTTTAAGAATCATTTCGAAAAAAATATGTTCAATAATGCAATATGGGGTTTATTCCTTTCATGCTTAATCGAAGTGTACTATCATAATTCCGTTTTGTAAAGATGGGCGTTACTTAATCTAATTAATGCATAAAGCCACTTGCTAGAAATGCATAGAAATCTTATGCTTGCTTTATTTTGTTCCTTTTTATTGAAAAATACTAATGACCGAATTCTTCCATCATGAGCTCTTTCCTTTAAATTAGTCAAAGTATTTAAATCGAAAGATGCATCCTATCTCCAAAAATGATCCATGCACGATTTGATTTTAACGACGTAAATCAAAATTAGGAAGAAAAAACCTGGACTTGTGGTGAAATGTCCACATGGATGCTAGGAGACGATCCTCCTGCGGTTGCGCCTTGTGCTTTCTTAGGAGCCATCGCGAATTCGGCCTTTCCGCCTTGGACGCAGATTTATGATGTTGACCATCTTCTTTGCACACGAAACTCCCTTTGTGATTTCATTGTCCTTCAGAATCGAACCTTAGAAATGGAACTTATTAATTTCTCCTTCCTTTCGTAGAAGCTTGAGGTGCAAATTGTCTACACAGGAAGGGGTTTAGCACTCTGGGCTAATTGGGAGATTGTAGGAAATCCAAGAGGGAAAAAGGGCTTGACGAGGCTTTTTAAAGGCCTTGGATAGGACTCCACGAAAATGGGGGTGCTATAATGGACTTTGGTGGATTGGAAAAAGGGGGCAAAGGGTGAAAAAGACCGTAAAGAAGAATTCTTGCGGACGGGGGGGGGGGGGGAACCCATGGGAATGGGGTTTAAATCGCGTGGAGGGTGGAAAAGAGGTTATAAAACCCTTCAAGGGGAAGGCTAACTAGAGCCACGGAAGAAGGGGGGCTTTGGATTCCGGGGGGGTTTTTGTCAAGCCCGCGTAAGCAAGGGCTAAGAGGAAGCCCACTAGTAAAAATTTGGGGGGAATGGAATATGAAAGGGGGCTTGGGAAGCGCTCTAAAAAGCTTCCAGAAGCTTCTTCCAAATCGTGGAGAACCCACGTGGAGGAAGGGAACAGCAGATCAATGGCGGCGTGATGACGGGCAGGGGCGGACTGCAGCAGCGGCAGATGGCGACGTGATGGCGGGTAGGGGTGACTCTCCTCTCGACTCCCTCAACTGGTGATGTTACGGCCTTGTACTTCTCTATAGCAGCGTCCGCACTTTTCCCCCCGGCTCCTGAGTCCTCCCTCCACTCTCAGCTTAAATAGGTGAGGGGAGGGGATCCTCCCTCGCCCACGCGGCATCGGCATGCCTTCGTCCGTCCCATGGCATCCAGCAGGGATGCTTAATCATCCCCCTTTCCCTCCCTCTCCCCCAGTACGATAGTCGGCTGGGGGAAAAAGGAGGGAATTAAAAAAATTTCCATAAATTTTAACAATTATCCATTTGGATTTTTTTAGTAAGAGGAGGTTCTCATGGGGAGTGCGATTTTTTTAGAGATCGGAATTGTTACATTGAGACAGCCTTGAATGCCTTGGAAGATCCTGTAATGGAAGAGTCATCAATTTCATTTGTAGATTTTCTTAATGTATCTAAAGAAGTTTATGAAGCTCATGTTTTACTTGATGTTGCATGGACTCAAAAGGAGATTGGTGAAGTGTTTGATGTACATGATTTGTAGGATACAATTATCATTGCTGAAATAGTTCATGAGATTGAGAATATTAACTATGATGCTTAAAAAATGGAGAACGTTTTGGATGCTTTATTTGTTGCCTTGATAGAAAATGTAGAGATGCTTGAATATTTGGAATATTTTGATACTTTCAAAGATAGTCTAAGTATATTGGATGCATTGATTATGTTAGATGTACAGGAAAAACGCTATCAGAAGTATCTTTCCATGCGATGGATTCTGAAAGAGTAGGAATGTTTCTATTTATTTATTGATGGGTGCATTGATAGCATATATATGGAGATTCAAAAACCTCTTGTAAATAATGCGCAACCAAGGCTTGATGTCCTAATTGGAGTGGATGCTTGGTATGGAATTAGAGTTGTGCAAATGCTAGTCATTTTGATCCGTGATCTAGGGGGATACCTTCTTATGTGCATGATGAGAAATAAGTTGACACTATAGATATTTGACCTAGGTAGTGCATCGGTGGCACATATCGGAGGATGCGCAAGTTTAGATAGGTGGATGTCATGTCACTACATGGACATAGTGTGAAAAAAATATGGAGTGCATCATCATCCAACTTTCTTATTAATCTAGAGAGTCAATGTCATCTTAGTCATTAGTGCTAGTATCCATAATATGGCTAGTTTCAAAATACAAGAGTTTTGGACAAGTTTAGTCTATTTTTTATTTTTTTGATATTATTTCTTGTAAATATCCTTAAAATGTATAGAAAACTTCTAGAATGGAGTGATATGCAAAAAGAAAGTGGTTTTTTAGTCAATTATAGGGAGATAGCATGCAAAAAGAAGGGCTTCTAAATTTGTATGATGCACGATTGTAGTTTTCAAGCAACAAACAATATTCCGAGCAGGGAGAAGGAGTAATCTAAAAGAATTCTAAGCAGGAGTCTTACAATTGTACCCCCCTTTCGAAGCCAATGGAACCATCAAATTTGTGGTCTCAGTAGTAGCAGAGAAGAAGCTAGTGTTTAGTGCACATATTGTTTATCATCTTATGTTGTTATATTAATACATAGTGCTTTGAATCATTGAGCTTTGTCTTCCTATTGTTTAAAAGGCTTTGGTAGATTTGAATCCCTTGCCTATTCTTTTTCTTCTCTTCTATCTCCTACTCTCTACTTTCTTCTCTCTCTAATCTCCACTAGTGGATATGGCCTTTCGACTAAAACCCTTCGACAGCGCATTGGAGGCAATTCATGGAGCCCAAGAAACCCTTATCACACCATTGGCGAAGGCTTCTGAGTGATTATCATTATGGCACTAGGGAGATAGTTCATAGAGCCTGAGCGACCCTTATGGTGTCTTTGGAAAAGAGTGAGAAGTGATTGCCCTTATGGCGCAAGGGAGATAGTTCATGGAGCCTGAGCAACCCTTATCACATCTTTGGAAAAGGGTAAGAAGTGATTATCATTACAGTGCAAGAGAGGCAATTCATGGAGCCTAAGCAACCCTTATCGCATCGTTGGGAAGAGTGAGAAGTGATTACTGTTACATCATGAGGGAGAGAGTTCATGGAGCCCAATCAACCCTTGTGGTGCCATAGGGGGTTTTATGCAATGGGATGGCCATCATGATGCAAGTGGGATAGTTGGCATGGGTGTTATAGTGCCATAAGGGACTCCCAATGGTGGATACCTTGCAAAACCTATTTCTGCATACCTAACTCACAAAAAAAAAGAAAACAAAGATATACGATTGAGTTAAATGGTGTAAATGCATGATAAGTTTTTGATAAGAAAATATAACTTCTGGATATATATTCAAGATTAATGGTGTACACCATTGAAAAAAGCTTTGAATATTATTTGCTTTAAATAAGCTACATATCTCTATATTTTTGAAACAAATATATAAACCATTCAAAACATGATATTGCTTATAAGCACTTCTTTTTTAAAAATATTTTGATAAAACTTCAAATACTTCAATATGATTTTATAAATGAAAATATGTTCGATTTATATACCCAAAGTATCTTTTATTACATCATAAGTTACAAGATTTGAGTGTGCATATATAAATATATGAAATAATAATCTATCCTTAAAGTGTAATTTATGATTTTCTCAAAATTTTCAATTATATCCAAAATGTTTGATTTTTCTATTATCTTTATTTTTAGTGATACCTTAAACTTATTATTTTAAAAAAACATAAATAAATTGATTTTTTTAAATTTAAAGAATTTTTTAAGAATACCCTATTTGTGTAGTTTTCTCATGTCCTATTTTTGTGTTATTTATTTGTAAAATTTTTGGCAATTTTTTAATCTTAGTCCTTAGCCTTGAAATAGTTTAAAAATAACAAATGAGCTTTAAATTTTAATTTTTCAAGAATTAAATATTTATTTAAAAAATCTAACTTTTTATAAGTGTAAGATCTCACTAAAAATAAAGATTATAGTAGTATCACAGAGTTATGACCATTACTCTAAAGCTGAAAAATGCAATAAAAATGAAAAATTTTAGATATAGTTGAAGAAAACTTAATAAAAAATAGGACTTACTCATATATAACATGATTACGAGGGTGGTGCCACCAATCCCCCTAATTGCATTGTATGGGTAAGTCCTATGTTCTTTGGTTTTTTGTCATTTTAAAACTTATTTTTAGCCTTAAAACATTCAAAAATAGCTATTGAGCTAAAAAGTATTGAAAAGATTTATTTTTATTTCAAAGTATCTTAAGCATAATAAGTAGTAATACTTTCAATCATGAAATCAATATGCATTAGAATCAAAGTTCTGAGAGGAAGAAATAAAGCCAAGTCCTTTCTATTTATCCCTACAAACTAAGGGGAGAGATCTTAAGAGATTTCTAAGGATAGGATAACATAAGTAGCGTCATCCCATGATGTCAAGCCACCATTTAGGATAACATAAGTAGTGTCATCCCATGATGTCAACCCACCATTTAGGATAACATAAGTAGCATCATTCCATGATATCAAGACACCATTTAGGTATTGCAATCCAATAGTGCTATTAAGAATTGTAGTTGAGGATATTGAAAATAGTGCTATTAAGAATCGCAGCTAAGGGTATGATGAGAAAAGGACTCTCAAGAGCTAATATCAAGTATAAAGTTGTATCCTTCTTATTCTTTGAAGCATCCTACATATATAAAATCCTCTTAGTCCTAATTTAGTGGATATGATGTACAATATCGCTAATACTTTTATCTATTACCAGGTTACTTTTTATTTTAATAGGAAAAAATTAAATAATAAATATTAAGAAAAGGAGAAGATTTATCAATAGTAGCAAGTTTTTTGAATTAATATTTCTATCTCCTAGAAATCAAAGTACTTCTTTTCTTCTCATTATAATATATTATCCTTGTCTTATGCATTAGGGCTTGCTAAAAAGTTTTTATTAGAACATTGTATAATGAAGATGTTCTATTTTCAAGTGCTAAGATCAAGACGAATCTTTTCATTTTCTATTATATTAGCTTGAGGTTCATCCTTAGTATATCTATCCCTACCAATTTGTGTCAGCACCATGAGTCTCTTTTAACAAATTTTTGATGAATCAAATTCAAGAGACTATTCAACAAAAAGCTTGGATTTGGTTGAAACAAAAATTTACCAAATGAATAACTTAGGAGATGAAGTAAAGATGTAGCTTGGATGTCGCAACCAAGTTGGGTCTACCAAAAATTGACGAGATGATCTTGTTTTAGGTCTATGAAGGCCCATATCTCTATAACTAGGTTAGAAGTAAGTGCCATTGGTCCTCTAGACAAAGACTCTTTTGATTGTTAATCACATTCTCAAGAGTTTGTAAAAGGAAATGAAGGGAGACCAATGCAGACTAGTGGTAAGAACTAGATGTGCCTTTGGTGAGAAAATTTATGATAGATTATAATCTACTCTAAGAACTAAAAAACAAAGAAAAGAGGAGAGATCGATGGTTCAAGTGAATGTAGACAAATAAACTAGCATGATTTTGGTGGGAAATGTGATAACATAATATTTAACCATTCAAAAAGAAAGAATAATGGCCAAAAAGTGATCCTTCACATGAGTTAATGTCCTTAGGAATGGAATGGTTAAGCTCTTAAATGAATAATATATTCTCCCATTAATCACATTTGAATGGCCAAATTTGAAGGTTTCATTATTTTAAAACCTCAACTAATTAGTAACTTATTCATTTTCTTACAAATGCCCTCTTTGAAACATTCTTGGCCCTAATGAGATTATCATCATCAAGAAGATCATGTATCATTTCATTCATATTTGTCTCGACGAGGGCTATCTTTGCCTCAAGAGCTCATTCTCAGTGTCTCCACTAGCTACCTCTTGTAGTAGTTATTCTCCTCAATCATTTGCAAAGAGAGAGAGAGAGAGAGAGAGAGAGAGAGAGAGAGAGAGAGAGAGAGAGAGATCTATGGATGTCTCCAAAAGGCCAAAGTGGCCTATGAGACCATAACTAATACAACTTGTATCATCATCTCTCATCAGATAAGAAGAGATCAAATTTATGTGTGAGTTTACATGGTATATTGGAATGAGAAGTATGGAAACTAAAAAAGTTGGGAAAAAACTAAGTTTAAAAAGTTCAAGAGTGTAGAGTATCTCCCCCTCCGTCTATAAAATCTACCAAGACTCTACAAGCTACCTCCAAGTGAGTCATGTGCCAATCTACCTATGTAACGAGTAATCGTTAAGTGAACATGGAACATATGGGCACACTTATGTTTCCAACTAAGTACTCTAGGGCATCATGCTCTGCATAGCATTGTAGCTCTGTCAATGGTGATACCTCCTAATGTTGTATCTTGGCAATGCCTATCAGTAGGAGATGTAGTGTCTGGGGTGGTCATGGCTGGGAGTTTAGCTGTGCTAAAGTAGTCTGTAACTATGCTCTAGAGGGGTGGATGATGCTAGAGTCACCTCCTATCCTGTAACAATAATGCTCTGCATCATTGGAGCTTCAGTAAGAAAAGGCCCAAACATCTTTGGTCCTCATAGTCCATCACCCGTCTTAGTGGTCCAAAGCCCTCCTTAAAGAGGCAATGATAGCGGCCTCAGATATCATAGTATTTAGTACATCTACAAATGTAGTGCTCCTCCCTCTCTGATTCCCATTCACAAAGCTAGCACATCCTCTCATTGGCTGCAACATGGCTCCATCAACCTATCTCAATCATCAGTTGATGCAATGAGGTGCGGATTTGACCAATAGCAACTCAGAGTCCATGGGAAAGTTGAGCATCCATATCTCAACCTCACTATGAAACCATCATGAGAAAGTTGCAAGAAGTGAGATTGGTATTGTGCCTTTTTCGTGCCAAATGAGAAAGGGGGCTTGGACCAAGTCCTTTCTATCTCCACTTTAGTGATGTTTTCCCTGATCAAACTATTCAACTCTGCAAGATTAAGGCTCAAAGTAGGGCATCAGAGGGTGTAAATCAAATAGTGGTAGTCTATCTAAACTCATGCCATGTAAATTCAGTCACATGCTCATATGTGCATACCAACACTATTTATCTCTCTCTGTTGCAAGCTCACTAGAAGACTCGAGTGCTAGTCTAGGATATCGATCTTTAGAGAGCTGCCATATCCTTTGGAGGAAGTTAATTGTTTGGAATAATGCCTCAACTACCATGGGTGCAGCGCCGAATTATGCTCGGATGATCTCTTATGGTGTTGAGGCTTTTTCCCTTATCATATGTGCTATCATCATGACAAGTGGTCTTTCCATGTATTCCTAGCCATCATAATGTTGTGCTTCTCGTCCATCTCAATCCATAAGTGGCATCCATCTAGTATGATAAAGGCTTGGGCCCCAAATGGCTGCCCCATAGAGTAACTTAAGTGTAAAAAAGGCACAATTTGGTATGAGACTCTTGAAGTTGTATATGTGCATACTACCACTCTAGAGTACCCAATGTTGCATATGCCTTTGCCAGCCTAGCCTCTAAAGTCTCCTTGCATGAAAAATGTGGCCCCTTGAAAGTGATCCCGAGATATACATTTTGTCTAACCATTTTCACAGGCTGACTGTCATACATAAACTGGTGCCCTAAGTGTATCACCCAAGCTGCTGAGGTGTTAAAGACCATGATTTTATTCTTCCCCAAATTAACCTTGAGACCTTTATCTTCATAGATCACATGCAATGCATCCAAATGCCATTGTAGTCCCTCTAGTGAATTCGAGATAAGCACTATATCATCAGCATATAACAAAATTGGTATCAGTACCCCAGGCAACAAGCTGGCTCCCATACCACCCCATCTCATCATGTAATCAAAAATCTCATCAATGTACAGTCCAAACAACAAAGGAGAGAGGGGACATCCTTGCTTTATGCCCACTGTGCTAGAGACTGAGTCTATTGTGCCTCTAGTAGGAACTCATACTCTCCTTGTCATAGTTTCATATAATGAATAAATACACCACTACATATCCTCTGGGAACCCAATGGCTTGCAACATTTTCATGAGTCTTGGATGTGGCACAATATCAAAGGCTTTGCGGATGTCCACAAAACAATGGTAGATTTTTTGCCTTCATGATCGTCCCTCCTCAATCAAGGACCTTAGTGTGAATATATGGTCTATCGTATTGTATCCGTGGCAAAAACCAGCTTGCCCTATAGACCATATTTTCTTTGTTTCAGCCCACCAACTCAACTCATGCTCCACAATAGAAGCATATATCTTTGCTAGCACATTTAGCCAATCATAATAGTGCAGTAGTTGTTAGCAACCACTAGATCTCCACTCTAAAAAATTGGCACTATTGTGTGGCCACACCAACTTACTGGAAACCGCTCACATATGGTTCTATAGAAGAGATTCACCAAGATAGGGGCCAGGGCATAACATGCATGTGCAAAATGCTTTTCCACAAGGCCATCTTGATCATGTGCTCTCCCATTCTTCAAAGCCTCCAAATGACATATCGCACCATCTTTTTGGCAACAAAACCATTGTATGTTGGCCTAGAATTTTATGGACACAGTATCTACTCTTCTGATGGAACATTGTATACTGCCCTAGCATGTTCATGCCAAACCATAGGTGATGATGTCAACTAAATTGGGGGTTGTCTCCCATGAAATTTCTTCCATGCCCTCTTGCTAAAAGAGTTGATACATCATTGACTCTAGTTTGTCTAAATAATCTCTCTTCTTTTTCCACATAAGAGGATGAGAGACATTTTGTGCTTGCTTCTGTGTGCATGTCGCTAGTATAATATCCCTCTGTCTACACTCATCATCATACCAAGCATTTTGAGGGGCAGTACAATTGTGTATTGCACTAGGGGCATCTTACATGGGAATGCATTTGAAGCTACAGAATGTAAAACCTTTGCTAGAGATCTAGTGACATCTTCTAGTGGTTCATGTTGGTCTAGCTGACTTAAGCCATCTTGTAGTGCATCACTATAGATATGCAACGTTTGCTCTTGAAATTCATAATGCGGGAATGTGTGTGATTGTGTGCATGTTTCTTGTCTTTGACTATATGATAGAGTAAATTTTAGGATTCTGTGGTTGGCCATTATATTGATCAGCTTATCAGATATCTCAAAATCCTTAATTTCTAGAATTAATGTTGGCAAGCCCATTACATAGTCCACCACATTAACTCCTTTTTTACTATTCTAACAAGTGAAAGCATCCACTCCCAGCCATCTTAATAGGCCATTGAATATATCAAATCCGTGAGCTCTTCCCAAATCTAGCAAATGTGATCCATATCCTATCGCCTGCTTATCTTGAGATGTCCTGGCAAGCCCTAGTTCATCCAATTGCCAATTCCTTAAACATTTCACGTTCGGTATCATAAAAGACGGACTGCTCACTTCTTGTTTGAGCATTAAAGGCTCCCACTAGTATGTCCCCAATACTTACATATCTCATAATATCTTCTTATAGTACTTCAAATGGTGATCTCTCCTCAATAGAAAATGTTGAAGAGTCAGGTGGGAAGCAGCATATTGCAACATATAAATCCCTCGGGTGCCCTATCCTTAGCCTTACCCACATATAACTAGCATGCACATCTCGTGACACCATGTGAATCATTTCTTGGAGGCTCTCACGATAAAGAATAGCCACCCCTCCTGACCCCGTGGTTCCTCCTGGTCTATCGGGTTGAGGTCTATATCGGCTCTCCCATTTGTATCCCACAACATCCCGTATTCTTGAATTTGTTGATGTGTCTTTGTATACATAGCCATATCTATCCCACAAAAAGTATCCTCAAAATAACTTGCATCGAGTCTCATTGAACCATTAGAATTCCAAAGGGGCATGTTTAACATCTCATAGGCCTTGTATCGTCATTGTGACCTCCGTTCTACTATGATTACTTTTCCGTCTCTATACATAGCATACTTGCCTTCTTTACGTGTCTCCAGAACTTTTGGCATGCAATCCCTTCTGTTCTCTAGCTATGTGGGTGTGAGATCCTCATCGGGGTAAATCTTTTCACCCTTCAAAGTCTTTATTTTTTATAAGAAGGCCCTTTTGCTATCCATGTCCCCAAATTTCAACATGAGGGTTTGACCTCTTTGGTCATTTGGATCACCTATCCTCCAAGCATCCATAATGCATGGCTTGTCTACACCCATCTTAGCACAAAGTGCTTTCCCATCCTCTTGGGGGTTTCCTTTTTTAGCCCACCCCACCATACATATAACACGCAATGCACGGAGTTTCCTCTTTGCTTCCTCCTGTAGTGTTGCGTTCATCATTTGTACTTTGTTGTGAGGCACGCCTTTGTTTCTTTTTGACTACCTTGATCCATTGTGCATTTTCTTTCACTATTTGATGAACATTTTCTACTTTCTTTTGAGCTCCCTCTACCACATTCATCCATATGTGAATGACTTTTTTTAAACTTTCCATCTCTTTCTTTAATTCTGGTGCATCTGACATTGCTGTTCGTGTATCCATCATTGACTTGTATGTCACTAATTCATTCTTACATGACTCTAACTACCTTTTGAGTTCAGCAATCTCCATGTGCTTGGCTACTATGCGTGCATTTGTATCAGATTTCAATGCATCCATATCTACTTTCCAAGCGTCCCTTACCTTGTTCAAGCTATCTATCATATCCATTTGCAAGTTAGCCTTGATTTCTTTGTATTTTGCATCATCCCAATTGTAAGAGCATGATTTCCTATTTGCTTTGACAACATCACTTAGTTCTTCCCTGAATGTCTCCTGCAATTTTCCATATAGATCTTTTTGTTTTGTATCCATGTCATTCATGATTTTTTGTTGCATATTACCACACAGCCTCATGAATGCTCTAAGGTTTTCATCCATTTTAGCATTCAATTCATTTACCCATGTCTCATGCATCACATTCATGTCACTTGTCACCTTGCCAAACATTGGCCTACATATTGCTGCAATCTCTGCTCTTATGAGGGCTTTCATGCCATCCAAACCATTTGTTGCAATTATCCTTTGCATCTTTTTCCATCACTTGGGACTTGTGGGAGTGGCATTTTCATGAGCTCTCCTTCTATTTTGTCTATAGTAGAACTTTTTGTCCTTAGTGGGGGTCTTGTATTGCCCTTTTGATGTAGTTCCTCCTACGGTTGGCCAGATAGGATGTGTATGAAGTTCGATCTCATGTCCGCTTGTTTCTTTGTTAGTAGTCTCTGACTTCTCACAATTTAGGACAGCCACTAAGTGTGCTTGCATTAACCCTACAGACCCTTCCTAAACAACTGCCAATACCTCTACACCTTCTAGGGCAGCCAGAGTCTCCCTGTGTAGAGATGTGACTCTGGAGGACAATGACTATCTCTTTGCATAGAGACGTGCCCCTGCAGAGTAACGCCTTCATGTTAGCACTCATGTCGGTGCCATCAAAGCTCATGCTAGACACGTTAGCACCCGTCTCATGCCAATGTCTAGTCATTCCAGTGTCCTTACGCTAGAGTCTAGTCAAGCAGGGAGTCCTCCTCACGCGATCACACCATCATGCCATAATGCTAGTCATCATCATGCTAGAGAGATTGAGAGACATAGACACATTATAAGAGAGAGAGAGAGAGAGAGAGAGAAAGAGGTTCTCAGTATCTACTAAGAGAGAGGGAAAGAATGAGAGAGAGGAAGACGGAGTTTCTTGGCTTCTCAACAATAATCCTCACCGCCCTTCAAAAGATCGAATGCCTCCACCAAATCATTGTTGCCTCCAAGCTCTTTGTTTTGCCTCTGTGAGATTCATTATGATATACTCCCTTCACTCTACAAGACAAGGCCAGTAGTTTCTCCATCCTTGGATCAACACATCACTACTAGCATACCTAGTTGCTCGCATAAGATGGTTGTGTGCAACAATGGGGGCTTGATCTTAAGGTGTAAGAATTGGACCCTCCATGTCAATCAATTGATTCATTGAAAGGGCCAAACATGCAAGCCATGTATATCCTCATGGAGGGGCATTGTAAGCAATGATGACGACTTGGAGAAATGAATGTTTTGTCCATAAATATTATTAAATCCATCAATTTAACACCATGTAGGGGCTAGGAGAGTTGAATTGGTTAATCAATGCTGCAATCAAGAGGGGCATGAGTCCACCATCATTATCCCAAACCCCAGCACTTAGATACAACACTCCTATTTGCAGCCCATTGCACACTATACATGAGAGAGAGAGAGAGAAAGCAAGAGAGAGAGAATAGGGATAACGTCGAGTGTTTCCATTGCCCAATGTCATTACCATCGATTGTCATGCAGCTATCCACACTTTGCCATCCTTTGGGACTATTTCTTTTTATCTCACCTATGTGGTCAGCGGCCATTCACCCAAAGCCTCATCTCAAGACCATCGACCTTGTCTCTTGACCTTGGATCTCAACCTTGGCTTCCACCTCCACAAAAATAATAGTCCCCCCCTCTACCTCATGTCTCCTTCACATAAGCCAACCTTACTCCACCATCATCCAAGTCTTTCATCAATCTACTCTCTTCCCCTCCATTAATAGAATAAACACACAAAAGGGGGGGAGAGAGAGAGAGAGAGAGAGAGAGCAAGAGACCATGGCTTGCCATTGGCCAGAGATGGTTCCTTCACCCTCCATTTGACTAGTTTACCTCTTTGTCACCTCTTCATCTCTTCCACATTGCATACGAAACTAGTGAAATCTAACCTAGTCGAACATTCCATGATGTACATAGGTGGGCCTCAAGATGACAATAGGGACTTGGGTGCAAAGAAGCTCAAGCACAGAAGATTAATCTACATGCTCATCACAACAAGAATTAAGGTAGGGCATGGTAGCACAAAACAAGGAAAAGTCATATCGTCTACTCTCCCACTCACTCTTCCTACCATATGCTTAGGATGGATTAAATGTAGCCAAAGAACTTTTTGATGTTTCAAAGGCCTTATACATGTCTAAATGAATATTTTGAATTTTCAATATTTCAAAGCCTCAAGAGGAGCTTTAAATTTATACTATATAGTGGGGGGAGCTAAGAATCACTAAAATAACGATATGATTTTTAAGGGACCAAGTCAAAACTCCCCATACCCATTCTAAATAAAGAGATACATTAATGAGTGAAACATGTACAATACTCGGAGAGAAAAGGAAACATGATTATTATCTATTTCAAGGAAGAGAGATAGAGTGTGTGTGCGTGTGGGATGCATGGACATGATCTATTCTGAGGGAGAGAGACTGAATGTGTGGGGCGCTTAACTAGCTAGAACTCCACTAAAATGATTAGTTTTCTTAAAATAAAAAGTTTTTGCAATGGGAGATTTTTAGAGTTGCCACACAAGATTGGTTGTAGCTTTGGTAGATCCATCAATTATAGGCTGTAGATATAGAAGTATGCACATGTGGAGCCAAGTAAAATTTCACAAGTATAGGATCAAAAAATAATAATAGTTCACATGCACCAAAATGTGTTTCTTTCAGCATAAATGTAACTAATTTCAATAATTCCATGTAATCATTTGCTCGCTAAAAGCACAAAACCCATTAGCTCCATGCAATCTATTCTTTAGAAACAATGTGATCATTGCTACATGGAGTGCTATGCATATAAAGTTACTATTATGCAACAAATAGACCAAAAGAAATCCACAAAAAAAACACATAAATAACATCTTATTTTCATAGTGATTCTCATAACATTTTCTCATATTTTCAGTAATTAGTCACATGCTAGTGGTGCCTTATGTGGTGAATAACAAATTTTGTAGCCCTCTATTGTACAATAACCAATTATTAACTTCGAAATTGAGAGAATACAAAGTGATAAATAGATAAAATAGAGAGAATAGAGCATGACAAGAGAATGGGTAGAATCTCTCCCCACGCATGAGTGAGCATCTCTAGTATATATTTAAGGATTTTAATATTGTAGCTTTTATGATCAAAATTTATGGAAAGCATTCTTTTAGGATTTTTTCTTTCTTTCCATAAATGACACACTTAAGCTTTAAAATGCTATAACCATAGTAAATAAATATTATACATGTGTGCAATAGCCATAATAAATAAATACATATGTTTGCATACAAATAAATACGTGTAAGTATAGGCTTTTGAAAAGAGAATAACCCATGTGCACCAAAACCTTCTCTAAGTATAAAAAAAATTTATTTGTATATAACTCTAGCAGAAAATTTCTTAAGAAAAACGAAAAACACATAAGTTTCCTCCCACCTATATATTGGGCTATAATTCTTCTGCTCATGAAGAAAAGTAAGGAGAGGGCTCGATTTTATACTGGAGGGGGTGTTTCCTACATGGATATATATCTATATATAGAGAGAGAGGATGTGTACACAGAGATACACATGCATATAATCCACCATTACATATGACCATTTATATTTTCTAGGCACACCTTAATGGGTGAAAGCATCCTCATGTGGCTCACTATTTGTGCTTTCTAAGTAGATAATCGTTGTAGTAATAATTGAAAAAAGAACACCAATTAAATTTTTTCAAAATTATCTTAAATTTTTTCGAGGATTATAAATTTAGAATTTCTTTCTGAATGGCTATCCATAGATACATATGACTTCACACAAAATCCCACATCACTAGTATAGTCTGATGTGATAAAATATAGTGCTATAGCTCTATGATAGGTCATGTCCTAAGCAACACCTATGTGAACTATTCTAGCATGCTTTCACCCTTACACATCATGGTTCAATGAGTATTTTTAAAACCTTGCCAAAAACCACACCTCTCTTCATCTCACTATTTTTCTCTCTTGCCCTTCTCAATCCTAACTTTCTTCTCTCCTTTATAGTATGAAAAATATTCCTTTGCCCCCTATTACCCTTTCACTTCCCCCCATTATTCCCAATTTCATATAGAAAAGAGAAATTTCACTTATTTAACCTCTCACTTAACTTGAAGTATACTCATGCATACAAAATTGTTGTTTAGTGGATCCATTGACTTTACGAAATTGTAGACTAGATGTGGATTTTCTTTCAATTTTTATATAGGCTAACAAGAAATTTGTGATTAGATGCATATGAAGCCCATAGAAAAGTAGGTGGCGAACCCGCAACCATACAAGATCCATGATATATGTTATAATGGGTGATTGCCATGAAGCGAATACAAAAGTAGGTGGCAGACCTGCAACCATAGAAGATCCATTATATATGTTATAATGGGTGATTGCCTAGGTGGTTCACCTATTTGTGTGTACTCCTCCTTGGAGTTACAACAGGGATGGTTTTTCAAAACCAAGAAACATATAGGTAGGCCATTCTAGTCGAGGCATAGGCTCACCCTAGGTACATGCTTAGGCTAGGCTACCCTAGGTAGGCATCGGCATTGACTAGCACTACAAGGATATCAGGGTATAGCGACGCTCATTAGTGACAAGAAATAGCGGCGTTGCTATTAGCGTCGCATTTGCGACACTAATAGCAACGAAAATAGCGACAGTATCTAGAGGAAAAAAATGTGGGCTGAAACCCGAGCGCATCATTTTTCGCACATTCACGAAAGAGAGAGCGAAAGGGAGAGAGAGAGGGAGAACGAGCATCTTACTAAGAGGGAGAGAAAGAGAGAAAGAATGAGAAAGAAGGCTTCTCACCGCTGCCGCCGCTACCACCGCCATTCGCGAAGAAGAGGAGGTGTACGGAGGCTGAAGAGGAGCGGCCAAACCCTTCTTCGATCCTTAACGGTGAGTGCATTGTCCATTCTTTCTTTGCTTTTGTATTTCCTCTCTCTCTTTTACTTGTTTTTGGTATAATTCATGTATATTGAGAGAGGGAGAGGAAATGAGAGAGAAAGAGAGGGAGAGGGAGAGGGAGGGAGAGGAAATGAGAGAGGGAGAGGGAGTAAGAGAGAAAGAGAGAGAGAGAGGGAGTTTCCTCTCTCTCTTTTACTTGTTTTTGGTATAATTCGTGTGTATTGAGAGAGGGAGAGGAAATGAGAGAGAAAGAGAGGGAGAGGGAGAGGGAGAGAGAGGAAATGAGAGAGGGAGGAAATGGGAGAGGGAGGGAGAGAAAATGAGAGAGGGAGGAAATGGGAAAGGAAGAGGGAGAGGGAGAGAGAGAAAATGAGAGAGAGAGGAAATGGGAGAGGGAGGGAGAGAAAATGAGAGAGGGAGGAAATGGGAAAGGAAGAAAGAGGGAGAGGGAGAGGGAGGAAGAGAGGAAGAGGGGGAGGGAGAGGAAATGAGAGAGGGGGAGAGAGAGAGAGAGAGGGAGACATTAAACATAATAGGGAAATGAGAGAGGGAGAGAGAGAGGGAGAGGGAGATGGAGAGGGAAAGGGAAAGGGAAAGGGAGGGAGACATTAAACATAATAGGGAAATGAGAGAGGGAGAGGGAGAGGGAGAGGGAAACATTAAAAGAGAGAAAGAGAGGGAGAGGGAGGGAGAGAGAAAGAGAGCGGAAGGGAGAGGAAAAGAGAGAAAAAACATTAAACATAATAGAGAAAGAGAGAAAGAGAGGGTGAGGGTGAGAGAGGGAGAAGAAATGAGAGAGGGAGAGGAAGAGAGCAAAAGGAAATGAGAGAAGGAGAGGAGAGAGAAAAAGAGAGAAAAGATGTTTAACATAAAAGGGAAAGAGAGAAAGAGAGGGTGAGGGTGAGGGTGAGGGAGGGAGAGGAAATGAGAGAGGGAGAGGAAGAGAAAAAAGGAAATGAGAGAGGGAGATGATAGAGAAAAAGAGAAAAAATATTAAACATAATAGGGGAAGAGAGAAAGAGAGGAAGAGGGTGAGAGAGGGAGAAGAAATGAGAGAGGGAGAGGAAGAGAGTAAATGGAAATGAGAGATGGAGAGGAGAGAGAAGAAAAATGAGAGGAGAGGAGAGAGAAAAAGAGAGAAAAGATGTTAAACATAATAGGGAAAGAGAGAAAGAGAGGGTGAGGGAGGGAGAGGAAATGAGAAAGGGAGAGAAAGAGGGAAAAGGAAATGAGAGAGGGAGAAGAGAGAGAAAAAGAGAGAAAAAACATTAAACCTAATAGGAAAAGAGAGAAAGAGAGGGAGAGGGAGAGGGTGAGGGAGGGAGAGGAAATTAAAGAGGGAGAGAAAGAGAGAAAAGGAAATGAGAGAGGGGGAGGAGAGAGAAAAAATGAGAGAGGGAGAGGAGAGAGAAAAAGAGAGAAAAAACATTAAACCTAATAGGGAAAGAGAGAAAGAGAGGGAGAGCATGAGACAAGGAGAGGAAATGAGAGAGGGAAAGGAAGAGAGAAAAGAAAATGAGAGGGAGAGGAGAGAGAAAATGCACTAAACATAATAGGGAAAAAGAAAAAGAGAGGGAGAGGAAATGAGAGAGGGAGAGAAAGAGAGAGAAAAAATGAGAGAGGGAGAGGAGAGAGAAAAAGAAAGGAAAAAAAATTAAACCTGATAGGGAAAGAGAGAAAGAGAGGCAGAGGGTGAGAGAGGGAGAGGAAATGAGAGAGGAAGAGGAAAAGAGAAAAGAAAATTAATTGTTATTTTTTATTATAGTAGTAGTAGTAGTTTTTTTTCTTTTCTTGTTTATTGTTGTTTAGTTTTCTTGTTTTTTGTTATTGTAGTAGTAGTAGTTGTTGTTGTTGTTTTTTTTTTTTCCTTCTTTTCTTGTTTATTATAGTGGTTGATGTCATGGTAGTGGTAGTGGTAGTGGTAGATGTGGTGGTCGTAGTCGTGGTAGTGGTAATCGTGGTCATGGTCGTGATCGTAGTTGTGGTCATCGTAGTCATGGTCGTAGTCGTAGTCATGGTCGTGGTCGTGGTTGTGGTCGTGATCGTGGTCGTAGTCGTAGCCGTGGTCGTGGTCGTGATCGTAGTAGTAGTAGTAGTAGTAGTTATTGTTGTTGTTCTTTTTTTCTTCTTTTCTTGTTTATTATAGTGGTCGATATCGTGGTAGTGGTAGTGGTAGTGGTAGATGTGGTGGTTGTAGTCATGGTAGTGGTAATCATGGTCGTGGTTGAGGTCGTGATCATAGTTGTGGTCGTCGTATTCGTGGTCGTGGTTGTGGTCGTGGTTGTGGTCATAGTCGTAGTCATAGTCGTGGTCGTGGTCATGGTCGTAGTCGTAGTCGTAGTCGTAGTCGTGGTCGTGGTCATGGTCGTAGTCGTAGTCGTAATCGTAGTCGTGGTCGTGGTCGTGGTCGTGGTCGTGGTCGTGGTCGTGGTCGTGGTCGTGATTGTGGTCGTGGTCGTGGTCGTACTCATCATCGTGGTCATGGTTGTCGTAGTTATAGTCGTAGTCGTAGTTGTGGTCGTGGTTATGGTCGTGGTCGTAGTCGTGGTCGTAGTCTTAGTCGTAGTCGTAGTCGTGGTCATCGTAGTCGTGGTCGTGGTCTTCATCGTAGTCGTAGCCGTGATCGTTAAATAAAATGAGAGAGGGGGAGAAAGAGAAAAATGAAGAAGGAACGAGAGAGAGAAAATAAAGATACAGCATAATAAAGAAAGAGAAAGAGAGAGAGAGATGGAAGGAGAGGAGATAATGAATGAATAAAAACAAAGAGAGAGTGGTGGTGAGGTCCGGTGCAACACCACGAGACAGGAAACACTCTGACATATATATGTTAATCTGTGGGTGGGTGGGTGGAGACTTTACATACGTTAATTTTTGCTGAGTTACAAGAAAAGAAATCCCTTCTCAAAAAATTTAAGAAAGAAAGAAAAATGATAACAAAAACGAATTGTTTATTGTAACGTAGACAAAATGGAAAACGATGAAGGTCTTGTTGTTCAAGATTGCCAGGTGTATCTTAATCAGCGTGTCCCATGTCCTTGCTCTCAATGCAAGCTGGCAATTAGACAAAAACGTCGATTGTCTATAGAATATATACGACGCTTCGACGAGTTTCAATTTGAGATCATTGATCAAGTGATCTTGGATTTTCAGCAAATGGTAAGAAAAGTTAATATCAATCATGCATTGTACTCGCAAGCTAATTGAATACCATATACAAGAAGGTTGGATGTGGCTGGAAAATTTTCTATCCAGGGAGGTGACATCTCGTCCGAAGGAGGAGTGTACCCTTTGCGGCTAATTAAAAGAGTTCATGGGCGTGTAATGGATGGAGTGCTTGAGCCAATCCACCACTTGGAAGGTACTACCCAATCTATACCGTCAATACCAGAGGAGACAGGCAGCCTTCCAGGCCTACCTACAATCTTGGAGCCTAAGATGGAGACAATGATCGATGCATTGATTCCCATGGATGTCGAGACTTCTGATCTACTTAGAGAGGAAGGATCCATACCATTATATGATAGGTGTCGAGTATCTCACCTAAAGACATTGCTTGTACTTCTAAGTGGCAAGCAAAATACGAGTGGAGCGATGCGAGTGTCACCAAGTTGTTCAGGTACCTTGTATGTATGCTTCATTGATTTCTTTTCGACACTATCATTAAAAATATTTGTGCTTTTTCAAGGTGATTTATGATTTTTTTCAAGTTACTGAAATATCATATATTACCACCTGCAAATACCATGCCTGAGTCTCGTGATGATGCACGATATGTTTTACGAAAGCTTAGTATGGACTACAACAGCATCCATGTATGTATCAACGATTGCATACTGTTTCGAGGAGAATACGAGACTATGGAGACATGTCCAAAGTGTAGTGCTCACAGGTATCGACAGGACTTGCAAGGGCAAACCATCCCTCAAAAAGTTCTTAGACACTTTCCTCTTATCCCCCACATAAACCACATGTTTCGTACGTCCGTAATGGTGAGCTTGACAACGTGGCATGCGCAGAATATATCCACAGATGGAGTTCAACGAATATCAGTGGATTCACACACATGGAGCCACATTGACTCTACCTTCCCAGGCTTTGCCCGAGAGCCAAGGAATCTTTGGCTCGGTCTTGTAATGGATGGCATGAACCCATTCGGTCTGTGCTCAACTTCTTACAGTGTGTGGCCTATAGTCCTTGTCAACTATAATATCCCTCCATGGCTTTCTACGAAGAAATGACATCTCATCCTTAGCTTACTTATCTACTGCAAAGTAAAAAATATGGACGTGTATCTTCGTCCATTAGTCGATGAGCTTAAGATTTTGTGGAAAAAGGGGGTCACCATGTAAGATATGAGGAAGCGCGATAGTCGACGGTCCGCCAATATTCGAGCCATTCTCATGTGGACGATGCATGACTTTTTGGGATTTGGAGAGTGCTCAGGTAAATAGGCTTCCATTCTCATTAGTAATATCTATATTTTATCTCATTCAAGTTTTTTATTCACTGGATAGAGGTGTTGGAACAGGTCTGGTTACCTCAAGTTATTATGCATGTCCATTGTGCGGGCCACAGTTAGACTCCCGAAGGTCACGAACCATGAAGAAGATAGTATATCAAGGACACACCGCTTTCTTGCCAGAGGGTCATGAACTCAGGGAAGGTTTTCTTGGACGACCTCCAATACGTATGAATGACGCAAGCTGGTACGAGCTGAAAATGGTCCACGTGGAGTCACATCCAAACGGAATGTGACGGTTCTCAATTTTCTACGAGTTGCCATATTGGACCCACTTATAGATCAACCACTTATTGGATCCCACACATATTTTTAAGAATGTCAGCAGCTTGCTATGGGACCACATCATAGGAAAGAGAGATACTATAGGGGCATGAATGGATTTAAAGGAGGTAGGCAAGATGGAGGCCCTTTGGCCGTAGTCGAGCGCTGATGGTTGCATGCAGCTACCTCGCGCTCCTTGGGTTTTGTCCACTAAAGAATAGCGCATTGTGAAGCAAGTAGTCAAGTGTATCCACACTCAGACGGGTATGATGCGTTCTCTCAGGTCTGTATTTTCTAAAGATGACCAATTATCAGGGCTCAAATCCCATGACTGGCATAAGATATGTCAACCTTGTACTATGAATGGATTGTAATTGGCGTGCGCATTTTGCTATTTGGAGTGTAGCCATTGTTCATAATGTTTTCTCATTTGTGGTAGTTTGTACTACCGTTCGTAATCACAGGATGCCTTACTCCGGAAATACGTTGGGCCATTTAGAGATTGTCTACTTTGGTGCAATGGATCTCACAGAAGGAGATTAAGACATCCTCTATTGAATCCGCGAGGCGGGGAGCAGTGGAGACTGTGTGTCTCTTTGAGAAATACCTGCCTACCAGCATGCTCATGATACAAATCCACCTTCTTGTGCATCTTGTAGATGAAGTGGAGATTGCTGGACTTGTCTATATGAAATGGATGTTCTTCTTGGAGCACTTCATGAAAACCCTGAAAGGCTTTGTGTGACAACAAGCTCGGCCAGAAGGTAGCATGGCTGAAGGTTGATTGGTGTCTGAGGCGCTAGTGCATATTTCATAATGGCTACCAATGGTGGATCCAGACAACAAAATGCTATGGTCGCTGAAGGACGATGATAGACTGACCGGAGATGTGGTGGTTGGAAATGGGGTAGAAAAAGGAATGGATGTTGTAATGGAGAAGAAGGTGAATCCATTTTTTATGTTGCACCATGCCTTTATGGAGACGTGGCTCGCCAGGTACCAGATCTCTAGGCAAGATCGAGAGGAAGCGCGATCTAAATTTCAACGTAGTACACACCATTGAACGATTCGATATCCTGAGGATATGGAGGAGATGCTGCAGTTCATGTCAATACAATGGTTGCATGGAGGTTTGACCACAGTGTCTCGCAAAGGGCCGGAGGTCTCAATGGAGGAGTGGGAATTCTCGAGGGGATGTAGTCCAAAGGTGATGACATGTTTAAGATTTGTCATATCTATATTTTATATGTGACAACCAATTTGAGTGTTTCAATGTGCAGTACAAAATATATAGTGCAGCATGATTGCGCGGATGACATTTTCGCATGGAGCATATTGACAAAATGCGCTCCATAATGGACTATGGTATCATGGCAAGATTCGAGCAGGAGAGCCGACGACGAGCAACAGATCCAAACAGGTTATAGATGAGATAGAGTATTTTGGGAACTTGCAAAGTATTGTTATGGTGGATTACCGTAGCTTCTCCATGATACTATTCGATGTGCAGTGGTTCAAAGTGGTACTTGAAGGAGCTGGAGGAACAGTTCGACGAGGTCCATCTAGATTTCTCGAAATAGATTTTAAAAAAAATGGACGTATTTACGTGACACCTTTGTGTTGCCGGCCCATTGTGAACAGGTGCATGAACTCATTTGTTTGTTAATTGTATTACAACATGGTACATGTCACAATAGTTTAATCTCTCTTGTACGTGTTTATGAACAGGTAATCTTCTATCCAAACCCCCGACAACCTTGATGGTGGTATGTTATACATTCAACTCCTTGAAGTGCGAGAGTATATGATCAAAGCGATGTTCCGAGCATAGATAAGGATAATATGCAAATAGAGAGGTCAATATTGCAAGGGGTGGAGGCCATTGAAAGCTTGGAGCATGTAGAGGAGCCAGCATTGGCTAACAATGATGGAAATACAAGAGTCCAAGAATTCTTTGGGAATGAGATGGTCTCATCCTTTTGTGGTGACATGTCTATCGACCTTCCAGTGTATGCGGAGTTGTGTCACGAGATTGACATGGGAGCATATGATACTTCATACTTGGAGCATCCACTTACTCAATTCGTTGACTAATCACTTATAAGGGTACATAAGATATGCACTTTAAGTAAGATCATTTTTTTAGGATTTATATTACCGTGCTTTGTATGATTTAAATTGCTTATACTAACATCATTTTTTTCTATGCATGTGATCTTTTCAAGATGAGTCAAGGGATGAGTGATGAGAAGTTCATGATATCTTCACGCACATGTCTCCGGATCAGATGACGAGATTCAGAGACATGACAGACCAGGAGTTGTCTCGGACATCGTCAGGCCACTCTACTAGATCTACTTCGGCGTGATCAGATGCTTCAGCTTCGAGCAGACGAGATCGACGCTCCAAACTTAGGCCAGAGAGAGAGTGTGTTTTAGGGTCAGGGTGATGCTGTAGAGATACGGAGGTAGTGAGCCCGCGGTCGGCACGGGATACAGGTGCGACTCCTCGCTCTCGTGGTGGTTCTAAGGAGCGTGGCTCAGGTGGTTGCTGTGGAGGCACGGACGCGGTGTCTCCATCTTGTCGTTTTACTGGAGTTGCGTCACCTCTAGGATTTGTCACACGTGTGGGGACGTCTACTCCAGTTACTCCAGCTCTTGCTCAATCGTCTGCAGGTGGCACCCCTATGGGTACTACACCAATAGATACTACCGTGTTCAGTACATCAGTTCTACAGGGGTCTCTTAGATATGGCCAAGAGCGTGGACGCAGGTGGGAGAGAACCCATCTTAGGCATACCCTAGAGGGATATGCCTATCTTGTCGATGATAGATCATGAGCCATCATCATATATGATGAGGGGAGGAGGGTGATGGCTTGCATGAGAGAGTTGTGGCAACAAGTTTTTTGGCACAACATCTCTAGATCATTGGAAAAACATACCGGAGGGGAGCAAGGACTACATAGTAGCATCCTTACATGAGGAGTTTCTGGTTCTAGCCATAGCAAATAGATTTTCTACGGGCTGGATGATGGAGTGGATGGGTGCGTATATGTTACACAAACGATTGGACGCACGCAAGGCACTCAAGAGTGGGGCTGCAAAGCCCGAGTGATTAGACGCGTACAATTGACGCCGACTGAGGGAGAAGGCTATAGATTCTCCACGACATTGGAGTCAACAGTGCGAGGTGGCGAGGGCACGACTAGAGGCCAGAGTGATCCATCATCTTGGTAGTGGCAGCCAGAAGACATATATGGAGGACTTTTTAAGTTTTTCTTTTGTTTTGCTTGCTTATTTTTTTGCAATATCTTTTGTACTGACAATCATGTTTCTAACAATTAGTATTTTGTTTTCTTTATAGCACTCCATTACAAATCGCGATCCGATTGACCTTGAGACTCGATATACTGAGAGGCACGGTCTCACTACATTGATCAATCGATTGTATAGACGTGGCGGCCCTATAAGTCACTCATCTTTCTTGTCTGTAGTTACCATGTTTAATTAAAATGCATTATTGTATAATGGACTGATGTGTAGTTGTTTCTTTTTTTGCAAAGTTCGTTCGATGTTCCTTTGCGACGGGACAAGCTTTCGGATGGCGAGGATATGTAGCTCGCCCTTGGATCCCTGGATCTCACACACCTTTCTTTTTTGGTCGCCTGATTTGTGTAAACATTTTCTATGTAGTAGTGATATCTTGTCATAATTGTACCAGTCACTTTCATTATGTGATAATATATTTATTTCATGTATCAGTGTTATGATTTAAGTACACTTTATTTTTGTTTACACGAGCATTGTACACAGTGCAGAAACCATTTTGTATGGCCCAAATAAAGCACACAGTGCTATATGGCTGCCCTGCCACAATTTTCTTTTTTCCTTGTTAGCGTTGCTATTAGTGTCGCAAATTTACCTGCACAAGTCGCTATTTGCATCGATCGTTATTAGCATCATAGAGCGTCGCTGATACTGACGCAAATAGCGATGCTAATAACGACGTTGATAACGATTGTTCTATGGCGTCGTCAATAACGACACTTTTTGCGACGACGGGGACAAATTTTGTTATTTACATTTTCATCGCTTTTAACATCAGTATAAGGCCTATATCTTGTAGTGTAGACTATGTGTGACTAGATGTAGGGTAACCATATGCATATGCTAGGTTATTTAATGCTAGATTGAACTAGGTGTATGCTATGTTATGCTAGTAGTTCTTGATTCTAAATTATTTGATTGATGCTAACTATGTGAAATAACAAACAAACAATGTGTATAGGTGCAGGCAATGGATATAAACGTGGTAAAATACCTTATTATGTTGATACTTGTAAATTTGGGTTGTATGTTGTTATTTGTCTTCTCGCTAATCACAATGTTATATGTTTCTATAGATGTTCCTCTTCATTTTGATGTAGACGTTGGTGTGGCCAAGCTCATGTAGAGTGTAGACCAGTACTAAGGGAGGTTTGTATGCCTAATATCAAAATTCTACAATGTTATTGGGATAAAAACCCAGTATTGATCAAATGTTTCCGACGAAATGTACTTGCATCTAAAGGACGGAGAGAGAGATAGGGACCCGCAATAAGGTATTCCAAGGTCATACATCGTGAGGCGGATGGACTAAGGGCGTGAGTGGGATCTTAACTCGGGAAAAGGGGGATTGTGTATTGTAATCGAGCACCGCCATCATCGACGGGTAGGGATTCTTTATCAGTCGGCAGGAGGAGAAATTCGCCTCGCCATCACAACTTCTGTGCTTCGAATTGGCCTTCTTAATGGCGAGCTTGACACCCGAGCAGAATGCTCATAATCGGGTGACTCACGCAGACCTATAAAGGTATCTTTATACACTCTGCGTTTAGGGTTCAAATCGATACAACGTGTCTTCTCCTGTGTGCGATATGCATATAAGTACTTGTATATTTATACGTCCGCCTCAATTAATAACATGAGCAAGGATCTGTTCTCATCACATGACGACGAAAGGTGTCGATCTCATCAATCCATCCGAGCCGATTGATCATATCCATGACCATATTAGCGATACATACGATAATTCTTATTCACACCAAACAGAAGAGGCCATAGACGACCATTCCCATGGAGCCACACACACGCACATACTAGGAATGCTGTATTATTACATCATATATTGCAATGTTGCAATGTTGCAACGTTGCAATATACATACGACAAGAATAACAAACATCGCAATCATTCTCGTGGAGCCTCTCACACACCATATTATTGTTATATTTTTATATAGTATATTATTATATTATGGAAATTGTAGTTTAACTATCTACGGTATAGTTAATGTAACTACAAGAACAAGGAGTTATATTATCATTTCTTCATTGGTGTTGTATTTTGATAGATTAGAAACTAATCATATTGCTCTTTTTTGTGTGTATATGCCCATTCTCCAACTCCTTGGCCCTTCACAAATTTGGTGGAGATGATGAACTATTGTACTCTATCACTAAATTAATTGCTTATTACGTATTCTCTATTTAATAAATTTATATCAATAAACTAATGACTCACTTTTCTTTAAGTGTTGATGATGATCTAGCATGGCCATGAGCCCATTTAGAGACCAGTATTCCTAGTGCATCACTTAATAGGGTGATCAGAGCACTGTAACGGGGATATCTGGTACAGGGAGTACAAGTTATAGAGGGGAAAGGAAGTATCTGCCAAGTGTAAGAGTTTACATAAGAACCAATGAGTTACACATAAATCAAGATGGATTGCGTTCTAAAAAGATGAAATACATTAGCATTGTGTATATGTTTTTATGTGTATGCTTGGGAACATTTACTTGTGTGTAATGAGCATTGCATTCATTTGGGATCATCCTCTCCCTTATAAGTAAAGGTCTAAGATCTTTTCTTTCATTAAGAAAGATGAGAGAGATAATTCTCTCACTGAGAAAGATGAGAAATGTGATCCTCTGAAAGTGAGGAGAGAAGCGATTTTCCCTTTCTAAGATCTAAAATGATACAAGCTTTTGTGTGGAAGTCAATCTTAAGGTTAAGGCCCAAGGAAATCTTATGAACTCTCCTTATTTATGGCTCAAGGTGGTTGCATGGACCGTACGTTAAGAATAGAGTTTAAACAACTGCTTTTCTTTAAAAAGACAAGGTGAATCTATTTTTAAAATATCTCGTGATACAAAGCCGATCTCTAAAAACGGCTAGATTGAGTTATCGTAAATGGCGAGATCTACAACTTTTGTGTTGGACATTTTTCTATCCGAGCAACACACAGAGAGATATTTCAAAATTTGTATTGTAGAGTAGATCTTGGAACAACCACATCTTGCATGAAGTTCAACATTTCCAATCTTTGCACTCAAGTCTCTCTTCAAGAAGTGAAGCTCTTGGAGCCTATAAAAGGGGAGGCTCTCCTTGGGTATGGAGGATGTGAAGAAAACATCACTTTGTATGTATGCAAGAGAAGAAGAGAAGGTGCTTCGAGTCTCACAAAGTGCTGCGAAAAGCTCTGCTTAAATCAAGTTTCAAGAAGAGACCCATACATATATTGTGTAGGAGAGAAAGTGTAAGTGTTGCGGAACCCCTGCTAAAATCAAGTTCTAAGAGGAGATCCCTACACGTATTGTGTAGGAGAGAAGATGCAAGTACTGTGGAAGCTCTACTGAAATCAAGCTCAAAGAGGAGATCCCTACACCTATTGTGTAGAAGAGAAGGAGAGACTCAAGAAGGATCAAAAAGTACCAACTTCCAAGTTGTGCAAGTGTTAGCTGGTTGTATACAATGCAAGGAACCATAATCTTGTTCCCAAGATCTACAAGTTAAGAATGGGTTTATGTGTAATAGAGAAGCTTGCTCCTTGTCAATAATATAACTCCACAAGGGGGAGACTAGCCCATCTTCCAGTCCCTAGTATGTTGTCAATCTCTCTCTCTCTCTCTCTAGATCTCTCTCTCTACAACTTTCTTTTCTCTCATTTGTTCTCTCTTTATGCAAGCATAATATTCACCATATATCTTTTAAGTATATAAGAAGGTCAAGCGTGTATCTCGGATCTTATAACAATGGTATTAGAGCATATCTCTTTTCTTTTCTCAAAGTAAAGGCTATCCTTGCAAGAAGAAGGTAAAGATAACAATTAATGAAGTGCCTACAAGTGAGCAATTACATGCTCAAACGATAGAGAATGGTAGCTTGTTGGAGATTGTCAATTGGTTGACAGCTTAAGGGCAAGGAAAGAAGCTACTTATGAAGGATCGAATCCTCCAAAAGATGATGATACTGAAGGAAACACCATTGCATCAACTGATGGTGAAGGTGCAAAGCATCCAATTGCTAAGAAGCTTCTTTGAAGGAAGAAGGACTTTCAGGTCAAGAAGAGTAAAAAGACCTCACCTCGAGTGAGGCGAATAAGGAGAAAGTCATCTCCCTTAGCAACCAACTACTTCCCTAATTACTCAAGTTCCTCCTCCTTTTCATCATCTTCTAGTTCGTACTCTCTTGGTTCGAAGTCTCATACAATCCACAAACGGAAAAAGAGGAACCATAAGAGGAGCAATCTTAAGAAGACTAAGAATTTCAAGTCTAGGGATAAGGGCATAAGGTTTGACTCTTACTTGGGTAGGATAGATCCTGGTAAGGCGTTAGCCTTTGTCAGGCAATTTGAAGTTGCTTTTTATCATGGTAATTTCTCGAAAAAGTCCAAGCTCAGGCATGTAGGCAAGCACTTGAAAGACACCGCTAGCAATTGGTGGTTGACTCTAATTTTGGAGGGAAGGAAACCTAAAACTTGGAAAAAGTTCAAGAATAAGTTTTATGCTCGATTCTTGCCTTCTGATTTTGAGAATGATATCAAGAAGGAGTGGGATTAGCTAGGCCAGAAAGAGCATGAGAAGGTCACTAGTTATGTGGACAAGTTTTGGTCTACTATTCTCAAGGTTACTCCCTTCATTGAGATCAGCGCGATGAAGAGAAGAAAATGAATTTTGAAGCTGGCCTACTCCCTCATTTACACAAATCATAAAGGTGTATCCACATGAAACCTTATCTTGCATGATGGAGTCTACCATCATACCTGAACCTTTGCATACACCTTGTACATCTTGAAAGTTGGAGATGAGTTCTTATAGAGCTAGAAAAGAGCAACTCTATGATCAACCAAGAGATACGACTAATCGAAGAAGACCTACCTCTACCCATGACCAATATTCAAAGCTAGAGGGTAACAAGAAGCAATGCAAGTATCTCTCACCCTTTGAGATACAAAAGCACAAAGAGGAAGGAAGATGCTTTCTTTGTGGTGAGTTAGGGCATATGAAGCATGATTGTCCTCACAGATCCTCCTCTACCATCCTCAAATTCTATTCCAGATGTGCAAGCTAATACTCATTCGAATGAGAAGAAGAGACAACTCTTGAAGGGTTGGGGGACACTCAACAATCAACAAGTTTGATACTCTTTGATCCAGGATTCACAAATAATTTTGTATCAGTGGATACTACTAAACGGCTACAAATAACATTGGATCAATTGGGAACACCAATTGGATCAGGTTTGGCATTTGAAGGACTTACAACCAATTCTACCTCTATCTAGGGAAAGTTGAATCTTAGAATTGGGGATTACCGCAACCAAGAATATTTCCTACTTCCACCCATTGGTAACTGTGATGTTATCTTAGGTATGCCTTGGCATTACAAGATTAGACCTCTTTTCGATTTTGTTAAGAAGACCATTGCATTTCAATTCAAGAGTTTGAACATAGTATGCATTACTGATGCACTAGAGATTGGCCTGTGCCAATGGTTAGTCATGTTAGCATTTCTAAATAAATGAAAAAATCTATTTCTGCATACATGATTTTTGTGAGAGAGTCAAAAGAAGCTAATTATTCAAGGGCACTTGATGCCTCTAATGAGCAGACAATACAAACTAATGCTTCTAAGTCTCAAACTTTAAAAGAATCCCTCTCTTTAATTGATCAAGCGAGACATGATTTTGTTAAACAATATGAAGATTTTTTTGGTGATTCACTCCCATGAGAGTTACCTCATAGGCGCCTGCAAAATCACACAATTGATCATATCCCAGGCAGTTCACCATCTAGCCTACCACCTTACTGAGTAAGTCCAAGTCAGCAAGAGGAGATCCTAAAACAAGTGAACAAACTATTGGAAAAAGGGTTAGTTTAACCTAGCTCTTCTCCATACTGCTCTCCAGTCTTACTTGTTCAAAAGAAGGATTGTTCTTTCCATATGTGTATAGACTACATATCTTTGAGCAAGATCACAATCAATAATCATTTTCCTATCCCAAGGATAGATGATATCTTGGATAAGTTGTAAGGGACTAGTATCTTTAGTCGCATTGATATCAACAATGGCTATCACTAGATATGGATATCACCTGATGAAGATGTTCATAAGACAACTTTTCATACAACGTTTGGACTATATGAGTTCTTAGTCATGCCATTTGGTTTGACTAATGCACCTACCATATTCAATCGAATGATGGAGAGAATTATCAAACCTCACTCAAAGTTCACATGTGTCTTCTTTGATGACATTCTAATATTTTTACGATCTGAAGAAGAGTTTACAAAGCATCTATCTATTGTTTTTCAAGAGCTTCGCAAGCATAGATTACATGTCAATGATAAGAAGAGTGAAATTTTCCTTTCGAAAATTCATTATTTGGGCCATATTGTTTCTCACAATTAGGTGAGAATGGATCATGAGAAGATTCAAGCCATTATTGAATGGCCCACATCTACTTTTGTACATGAAGTTAGAAGTTTCTTGGGCCTATGTTCATACTACAGGAGGTTCATACAAGGTTTTGCATATGTTGCATCTCCTCTACATGACCTTACTAATAAGTGAATGCATTTTCACTGGGGATCAAGGCAACTACAAGCCTTTGAAAGAGTTAAGTTTCTTGTGACTCAAGAACTAGTTTTCATAGTTTCGGATCTTCAAAAACCTTTTGAGGTTCACTGGGATGCTTCTAGGGATTGCATTGGAGCTGTGCTTCACCAAGAGCATCATGCAATAGCATTTGAGAGCCGATGCCTCAAGGATCATGAGCTACATGCTTCAGTATATGAGAAATATATTATGGTGTTGATACATGCTCTTCAAGTATGGAAACACTATTTACTTGGTGCAAATTTTGTTATTAAAACACATCACTAGAGTTTAAGATACTTTCTCACTCATAAGAAGCTCTCAGAGAAATAGATGTGTTGGGCAAAATTTCTTATCTATGTTTCTCTTCCAAATCCTTCACACATCTGGAACTTAGGATGTGGTAGTAGATGCTCTATTACGATGACCTTGAGTGAATGGAATCACAACCGTTATCATAACAAGTTCATGGATTTTCCCAAAACGTATGCAACTAATTCTGACTTCTCAACTATATGGGATCAGTATAACTCAGTTAGTCAATTACACCTTACTCGATTTGAGATGGTTATTTGTATCATCATCAAGAAATATGTGTAGCATTACCATTGCGATACAAGGTAATGGATGAAGCACATGCATCTCCATATGCTATAGATAGGGATATTCTACCCACTACTCAAGAATTGGAAAGATATTTCTTTTGGCCCACTCTTAGAGCTGACATTGAAAGATATGTCTGTGAGTGCAAGATATGCCAAAAAGTAAAGTATGACTAGCCTAAACCATCTAGTCTACTAAAGCCATTACCTATTCCCAATGAGCCTTAGGAAACTATAGCCATGGACTTTATCATGGAGCTTCCTCGCACACAAGCAGGCAACGATGTAATCTGGACTATCATTGATAGATTCAGTAAGCAAGCTCACTTTACACCTATGCGAAAGACAATCAAAGGTGATCATATGGCTAAGCTATTCATTGCTCATATTTTCAAGCATCATGGCATGTCTAAGTCCATTATAAGTTATTGAGATCCCCGCATGACCAACCTCTATTGGTAAGCTCTCTTTGAGAACCTCAGGACTTAGTTAAAGTTTTCATCCTCTTATCATCCTCAAATGGATGGGCAAAGTGAAAGTGCTAATTCTATTATTTTGGACCTTTTGAAATCCTATGTCTATGATAATCAAAGAGAATGGGAAAAGTATTTGCCTTTAGTAGAGTTTGCATACAATAACACAGTGCACTCTAGTACTGGTAAGGCACCCTTTGAGATCATCTATGGTAAGCCTCATTTACCACCCATTCTTCTTGCGAAGGAGAAGATCTTTGCAGTAGATGAGTTTTTTAGAGACATTGATACAACTTTCACTCAATTAAAAGCTACTATCCAAAGGACACAAGATAAGCATAAGCACGAAGCTGATAAGTATCGTTGTAAGTTAAAATCTCAAGTTGGGACACCATGTTCTTCTTGAGTTTGAGAAGGCTCAAAAATAAAATATCACAACCACACATCAAACATGCACGGTACCACTTGGGATTTTCATCTATCAATCCGACTCCCACTACGGATGTGTTAGAAAGGCAAAAAAATGATATTTGCATGTGTTATCCCACTTGACTCCACGTAGCATCATGTCCCCGGTCGCTCATTTTCACCCACCATCGTCTCCTGATTTTATAAATTATTTCCATGCCATGGATTGGGTTGATGCATGTTTTACACTATCATTGAGCACTAGCACAACATGATACCTAGTGTAGCAATATCTAGTAAATCTTAGATGCATGTATACTTGAGACAACACATTCATTGAGCACGCATAGTTTTTTGCACACATAAGAGTTGAAATATTTATCACCTAAATAGGAAACCCTAGTTGAGTGAAAAAAGTGATTGAGTGAGTTTTGAGGTTTGTGAAGGATGCCTTCAATTGTGAGATGGGTTTTTTTCTTGGTCAACATCATGACGACCATTAATTTTTTGAGAGAATATGAGATTTGGGAGGGTGGAGTAGAGTATAAACATTTCTTCTTTGCTGAGTGATGAGAGGTGATGTTAAGGATTGCAAAGAAACTCAAGGAATTGTGTTTGCATTTTGTATGATACACAGGGACATGTTGATATGCTAGGCACTATAGTTTCTAGTGCATCCATCTTTTCATGTGTAGCATTGCTGGTATGATTGCATGGCATGGAATCGTTTCGTTTAGCCAAATTATCCTACAAGTGAAGTGTTGATACATGACAAGGGCTTGGTTAGTTCATTATTGCACAAAAAAGGAATAATATAATGCCTACTAGAAGAGTGGATCATCAATACTTTGCAATGTTGATGACTGTAACATGGGACTTCAAAGGTTAGCAATATGGAGTTTTCTTCTTTGCATGCAAGGAGTTGCTACACTTCTTCAACATCAATATCAGAGGCAATGACCTTAAATAGGAATTATGCTTTAGAAGGCTGAAAGAATGGATGTTGTGTGAGGAGAGGTAGCAGGTATTATAGGTCAACTTTGGCTTATTTATTTTTTGAATAATGCAGTTGTTGGAGGATATTGATAGAGAACATTGGATATAAAGGGGAATACCATGGCGGTTTGGTGGGAAGAGAAGAAGTGGCCAAACAGTTTCTTTGGAATGGAGGTGGTAGCCCATATTCTATAGGAGAGCTACTTTGCGGAGGAGTAGAGGAGCTCATGCTACAAGGGAGAAGTTGATGAGGAGATTTATCACTAAGGCAACATCGATAGACTCTTGGAGCGTGAAGCACATGACTAGTCACCATGAAGTTCAATCCAAGAGTCAGCAATTCCATGCACAAGTCCAAGAAAGCTCACTTTATTGCACGTTCAAGTGTAATTCCACATTTTGATGAGTGCTCCACTATCATCTACCTTATGTAACAAGTACAATGGTCAATGTTTGCTCAGGACCTATGAGGAAGGATGATGAGGTTAAGGTTGTAGGAGGGGACTTCAAAAGAAGAGAGGGAAAGGTCATCCAATTTTACAAGCACAAGTGGAACATTCATGCGGAGCGCATTACACGGGAGAAAGTAAATGAAGCCATGGTCAACATTGGTATTCATTTGTCCAAAGTGGTAATCACTAAGTTGAAACTAGACAAGGATAGGAAAGCACTTCTAGACAGAAAGGGCAAAGGTAGGCTGCTTAAGGGTAAGATTGCAAGATAAGGCAGGAGGCATTAGATGAATCTCAACATGAATGAGAGAAGAGATTGTAGCCTACATTGGAAAAAAAGAAAAAGGCCTTTAGGATTTTAAGAGATTTAAAAAAAATTAACGCTTAAAAGCTTAATGGAAATCTTTAACATTGAAAAAGCCTTAAGCTTTGACAACATGTACTAGAAGAACAAAACCTATATAACTAGATTGACAGTTGCAGCTTTAAGGGAGTAAGAAGTTGTATATCCAGTTCTTGCATGTATTTTATGTATCTTTTTCTCTAATGGTCTTTAGACATTTGACGTGTTTTGAAGTGAAGTACATTTGTATATAAGTTTTTGTGTCGTTTAAATACATGGAGGATGTTGAAAGGAGAGTATATATATATATATATATAGTTCAAATCATTGATCATGATTTTGAACATACTTATTTCTTTTGGTATGCTAAATGAGGTTTATTCTCTTTAAAAAATAATGCATTTTACATCTTATTGGGTGTCCATATAGGTTATTGTACCATGGCACGGTTGCATTTTTCTTATGGATGGTGGCTTGCTCAAAATTCCTAGCCTTGTCCATGCGATAAACTATTGTTTCTATGTTAGCCTCCAAGTTATCCTGTAATGGTTGGAATGTTTCTATGTCTTTCTTCATTTTCATGACAGAATCTCTTTGGTGTTGTTGGACTCTTTTCTTGATGTTCTTCGTATATCATTCTACATATTCCTTGTCATTTTTCTTACATCTTTTGCTGTAGATAAAGTACTTGCTTTTGTGCCTCTATGTTGGCATTTGTGGATTGAATGCTCATGGGTCTTGGTTGCAAATGGTGCACTTGAGGATATGGAAGTTCTTGAGTTAGTGGGAGCTGACAGAGCTGTATAAGATTCTCCATTGCAAGTGCACTCCTTATTACCCTAGAGCCAATGGCCAAGTTGAAGTCACCAATCACATCCTCTACTCGATCTTGACAAGGACGATTGCCACACATCGCCACGATTGGGATAATCAACTTACAGAGGCCCTTTGGGCATACAAAACCTCTTACAAGGCTGCTACAGGTCAAACTCCTTTCCAGTTGGTGTATGGCACAGAAGCCATCTTCCCTGTTGAGCTAGATTTGCCTTCTTTGTGAGTGGCAATTAAAGAATACCTCAAAGATTATGAGTCCCTCCAGTGTTGTCGAAGGGTTTTCGAAAGCAAAGTCGTGACCACAGAGGACCTTGACTAATTTCAGGATAGAAGATCAATCAAGCAAGATCACGATTCAATTTTAAAGAAGGTCACCTCAATTTCGGATAATGGCCCTATAATCAACTTGTTCAAGCCTTTTGGTCTCTTGAATGTGGCAAATAGACCTGAATGTATGCAATACTAGCTACACTTCACTCGTTTGATTACAACCCTGTTCAACATCAATAGCTTCAGCTTCATTAAAAAAAACAAATCTGATTTATAAACTAGCTGCTCAAAAACTGAAGTCCTTCACGTCCCTTCTTGCTATTCTTCAGAGAGAGATACTCTACAAGTTGTCCATTAATCAGTACTATATAAGAAGCACCAAGATAATCTATATGCTGAAGACTAGACTCTTGCTATTTAAGAGAGGAACACTCTGCAGGTTGTTGTTGATCAGTACTATATGATGAAAATTGTCTAAAACATGCGCTTACAACCTTGGATAGTACAGTAATAGAATAAACTCTGTGCACGCTTTCATCTCTACAACCTCGATGTCAGATGTTTCATAATCTGAGCTACTATTTGAATTGTCCTCTCAATCCAAGATTTTTCCCTCCAGTCTGAATCAGAGTAGTCTCCTCTTTTCTTCCTCTTCAATAGCTCCCCTCAACTCTGCACCCCTTAACATCAGCTTCATACTCATTGACAACTTCCATTGGAGGTGGATAATTCTTTAATCTCTTGCTCATTTTCTTCCCATCCTCAGCAAGAACTAGATCATTGCATACAAGGTTTCTGAAGGCTTGCTTATTGAAAAGTGCAGTTGACAACACCATAAATGTTTAGAACACAAAACAACGTTGAAAGGGCTTCTCTGCAGTCAGCATCACCAGTGCGGCCTTTTTATCTTTTACGGTTGAACCGAACATAGATATTAGTCAAGCTATCAATAGACTTTAGAAGGAAAGGTTCAACAGTATAAAGTCGATATGCCTCCATCTCTGCATGAACAAACCTCACAAGGCTCTGAGATGCAGAATTTATCCACTGGTCAAGAACATTGGTGGAGTCCAGCAAACCTCTATAGTTTAAAGGAATAAAAGGAGTTCCACATTCAATCTTGATTTGGATCGCATTCTGAACCAAAAATCTATAGGCATTATACCAAGGCAGGAACACATCTTTCACTAGTGCAAAGACTCCTATTTTCTTGAACCGCCAAGGTTCTGCTCGAACAACTGGGGAGTTGATAAGATACAAGCACAAAGCATCAGCTCTAGCTCCCCAAAAGCATCTCCCTCTTCTAAAACTCGAGCACTTTCTGCATTATTGTGAGCATTGTTCTCAGGTTTTGTGTCGGCTTTGATATCATGTGCTGCAGAATTGTCAAGGTCCTTTACTTTTGCTGATCGGCTTCCTTTGCAACTGCTTCATTGTCATGGTGCCCTGAAACAAAGTCCTCAGCTTTCGACCCAGCTTCATTCAATGGCTTCTTCTCCAAAGTCTTTGCACTGCTTGCAACACCATCCTCGACAATCTCATTAGAGTGTTCAGTGAGCAATGAAACTGTAGATCTTTGGCTTTCAGGAATAGAAGAGCGGCCCTTAGTCAGAGTTGTGCTACCAATATCATCATGTTCTGTTTCACCTCAGACAAACTTTGCCCCATTACATCCATCCTGTTAACTGACAATCTCAATGCTTCTTGATGCATGTGCCCCCTTCTCTGCATCTGCCACTAACACTGCTTCTGTGACATATCTACCAGAGGTTACTCAAACCAACAAGTTGTTGCGGAATGCTCGTTTTGCCCTTTGGAGATGACACCATGTCCACGGAGAGGAGGATTCTCGACTGATAACTTGAGAGCCCGCTGCCTATGCCCTTTTCTTCGATCGATCCTTCCTTTCTTCCTGATCGCTCTCCTCTTTTCTTTTCCGTTGCTTTTTCTTCAGGCTCCTCTTTTACCATCACATTGCCATATTTATGGCATGCTCCCAAAACGCACATCCAGATGGACCAGTTAGTCTGCACTGGCATTTGCAATAATAGAATTCTCATTCTACCAAACTCTCCTGCCCGTGCAAGGAGATCCATCATTACCCCATAGTGCTTTGCAACTAGAGTGATGCCATACTCTCGGGTCATTGATATAAAATACTGGGCTCCTCTGTATATAAGACCTTTTGAGCATCCAGCATACTTACACAACTTCCATATGCTCGGAGGAGAGTGTTTCTTATAAAAGGGTCCTGATCGTACCCTTGACAGCACACACATGCTTGAATGGCAATCACAGATGACTGCTAATCTGGAAGGATACCTTCATCTTGCATCTGTTTGTACAACAATACAGTCTTTTCCACTTACTCTTGCTCCACTTATGCTGTAAGCATTGAGTTCCATGATACTAAGTCTCACCTTGATAACCCAATAAAGACATTCTCTGCTTCAACAATGCTTCCGCACTTGCCATACAAATTTACAAGAGTGTTATCAAGGAACACATTAGAACACAACCCTTCCCTTTGTGCATCCGAATGCAATGCTTGCCCTATGATCAGTGCTATCACTCTGTTCAACTGTCCTGTCTCAGCCATGGCTTTATCCTTTCGTGTTAGAATGCCACATGCTTGAAGCCCAACCACATATGTCTGTTGGTCTGGGATGACACTTTCCTCTTGCATCTGTCTGTAAAACTGAAGAGCCTCCTCCCCCTGGTCTAGCTCTACATAAGTGGTGAGCATTTCAGTCCACAAGACAACATCCTGACTTGATAAGCCATCAAACACAATCTCTACTTTCACAATGCTTCCACACTTGCTGTACATAGAGATCATGGTATTCTCAATAAATATGTCTAGATGAATATTTCTGCAAGTATCAGCATCTGGTAGACTTCCATACTTGGCATACATGCCAACTAGAGCATTACAGATAAGTTCCTCTTCCTCCAAACCCCTCTCAACTATACTGCCCACACAGAACAAAAATGCAAACTCAACGACTAAGTATGTACAAAGTAACAAATGTGACACACACAACTTTTTGGTGGATTCCGCACCTTGGATGCATAGCAGTACCACATCCACCCCCTCTGATCCTGCGCATCCTCCAGATGGGCCAACTACCCATGATCATTATCGTCAAGATCCACGAATAGATCAATCTCTTCAGTGTGTATTTCAGGTATATCAGCAAGATTATCTGTCATATCATCTATCTCTTCTACTAGAGTTTCTTCTCGTTGCTCTTCTCTTGCAAATTCTTCTAATGCATAATCCTCATCATCTCTTTTCTCTCAGAAATCTTCTGATAACTCATCGAACTGTTTGCTAAAATTCCAACAAAATTGGAGGATAAAACATTGTTGCCATGAGGCGAGAACTCCAATCTCCTCTGCTCTGTACCACCGTCGTCTCGCGGAATAGCAATACCTAATGAAAATCCGAATCCCTTGCAATGGGCAAAGGCGCATCTCGAAGGGTATCCTTGTTTCTAGCATGGTTTACACACACAGTCATGAGGCGAGAACTCCAATCTCCTCTGCTCTGTACCACCGTCGTCTCGCGGAATAGCAATACCTAATGAAAATCCGAATCCCTTGCAATGGGCAAAGGCGCATCTCGAAGGGTATCCTTGTTTCTAGCATGGTTTACACACACAGTCATAAACTGGACTACTCTCATACCATCTTTACTGCAAATCCGTGCATAAGCAGACCCGTCATCCATTACTTTCATCTCCATGCACATCTTTGTGATGAATGGTTGTCCTAGGATTATGGGGTAAGAGCATGAATCCTACACAAAGAAATGGAAATTCTCCTCTACATCTCCAATAGAAATCCTGACACTGGGACAAGTAGCATACAATCACCTACAGTGTTGTTGGCGGCTCTCATACGCCACCTATGCTCTGCATACATAGGCCATTTATTACTTTCATAAACTCCATGAACTATGAGATCAATGTCTAAACCATGATCCACCAAAGCAACATAAGGCACCTGTTTCTCTCCAACTTTTACCATTGTTTCTGTAGTTGCTCTAGCCCAATGACTCCGCGAAAAGTGACTGCGCAGTACCAAGATAGGCTTATTAATTTCAGCATAATGCATAGGCTGAACCCTCTTCTTTGTCTGCAGAAAAACAGAAGCATTCTCGACCATAACCTCATCCTCATCCTCATCCGCATCCAACTCCCCAATCAAAACTCCCTATGTATCAGTAGTAGGTGTCAAGATTGTGGGAGAGAAGGAATGAGTCTCACTTGTAGCTTTCTTGCTTGCACAATGGGGGAATACACACAGAGGTGGAGGCTGAAAACAGTTTTCCTCTTCTTAGTTGTGTAAGCCAAAAGAACTCTCATACAAAGAAATAGAAGAACCCTATATATGGGTCTCAAACCAAACTCAACTAACTAAGGTGGCATACTAACTGAGCCACGAATTAGAGTAGATAAGGATAGCTATCATGTAGCTATTATTCATGGGCAGTGTACCAACCGCATCTGCAACTGACAAGTTGGTGACATAAATACACAACGATCACCCTAGCGTATCACGAGTGGAGCTCGATATCTCAACACTCCCCCTCGAGCTCAATCCCAATTCCTGCACACCAAGTAGGTCTCTGAATTTGCGCAGCTTCTCTGTGCCCAATGCCTTCGTGAATATGTCAGCTACCTGATCCTCTGTGCTGACATAAACTAGATCAATAAGACCTAGTAAAACCCTCTCTCGCACATAGTGATAATGCACCTCAATGTGCTTTGTTCTAGCATGATAGACTGGGTTATTTGCCAAGTGTATACTACTCATGTTGTCACAATAAATGACAACTGGTCCATCTGTAGACTGATGCATATCATAAAGTAGCTTATGCAACCAAGCTACCTCACATGTAGCCATTGCTGAACCCTTGTACTCAGCCTCTGTGCTCGACAAGGCAACTGTAGGCTGTTTCTTGCTGCTCCAAGTGACTGCAGCACTCCCAAAAGAGAACACATATCCACTGGTAGATCGTCTATCAGAAATACTACCAGCCCAATCAGCATCAGTGTATCCATGCAACTGTATCTGAACCCCAGTCTCATAAAATAGTCCATACTGTAATGTGGACTTCACATACCTGAGTATGCGTCTAGCCGCATCCAAATGTGGTTTCCTTGGAGCCTGCATAAACTGACTTACCAATCCAATAGCATAGCTCAAATCTGGCCTGGTAATAGTCATATAAATCAAACTTTCTACTATGCGTCTGTACATAGTAGGGTCTTCTAGAAGCTCACCTGCATCTGTGCTCAGCTTCACATTCTGCTCCAAAGGAACTGAAATAGGCTTACAGCCTGTCATCCCATATTTGGACAGCATGTCCAATCCATACTGCCTCTGCAAGAGCTGTATCCCACTTGGTGATCTAATCACCTCAATACCCAAGAAATAACGCAGCTCTCCCAAATCCTTCATTTCAAACTTCTGCTTCAATAGCATTTTCACATGAAGGATATCTTCATCACTGTCACCTGTCACAATCAAATCATCAACATAAATGACAAGTAGCATAATACCTTTCTCTATTTTTCTCACATAAAGTGAGAAATCTGCCTTGGAAATATGAAAGCCAATAGTGATAAGATACTGTCCTATCTTGTCAGACCATGCTCTAGGTGCTTGCTTCAAGTCATACAAGGCTTTCTTCAACCTGCAAACAAACTCAGGATGAACAACATGCACATAACCTGGTGGTTGCTCCATATAGACCTCTTCTTGCAAATCACCATGCAAGAAGGCATTCTTTACATCCATCTGATGTAAAGACCATCCCTTTGATGCAGCCATAGCAATGACTGCTCTTACGATTGCCATCCTTGCAACCGGACTGAATGTTTCTTCATAGTCAATGCCATATGTTTGTGCATACCCCTTGACTACTAATCTTGCCTTGTATCTGTTCACAGAACCATCTGCATTGTGCTTCACCTTATAAACCCACTTACAACCAATTGCATTTTTACCTTTAGGCAAAGGTACCAATTCCCATGTAGCATTTGCTTCCAAGGCATCCATTTCTTCATCCATGGCTTTCTCCCATTTTTCTTTTCCCATGGCTTGCTCAAAAGAAGTGGGTTTTGGTTCCTGTATCACTTTGACCATATATGCATAGTGAATGGCTGTAAATTCATCATATTTCATCCTATCCACAGGATACCTAGCTCTCATAGACCTGCGCAAAGTAGGTTCACTCCCAGGTGCTCTCAAAACATCCCTGGTCTTCCTTACTCCAGGTGTAACAATAGAAGGAATACCCAACTCATCATCAATGCTCTGTTCTAAGCCATTGGATTCACCATCCACATAAGAGTGACCTGCATTCACATCAAACATGGGCTGATCTACCTTCTCTTTTCCTTTTCGTGACACCTGCATACCACTATTTGCATTACTTTGAGAAGATTCTCCTGATCTCAATCTGCCTGTCCATGGCGAAGAATGTGAACCACTGCTAGAGGACGCTCCAGGTCCACTAATATTTTGTGACTGCTACTGTGAATTCTGTGCAGCATTACCATTTTGTGCATCTACATCATCAATCACATTTACTGGTTTATACCAGCTACTCATCTCATCAAAAACAACATCTCTGCTCACTGTAAATTTACGAGTAGAAGGGTTATAGCATCTATACCCTTTTTGCTGCAGAGAGTAACCAATAAAGATGCACTTCTCAGCTTTTGGATCCAACTTGGATCTCAACTCATCTGGCACATGTACATAGGCAATGCAGCCAAAAATTTTCAAATGAGAAATATCTGGTTTCCTACCAGTATACCTCTCCTCTGGAGTCATTCCATGTATTGCTGCAGTGGGTGTCTTGTTCATTATGTAGACTGCTGTAGCAACTGCTTCAGCCCAATAAAAATCTGGCAAGTCTTTTTCATTGAGCATGGCACGAGATACCTCTCCAATATGCCTGTTTTTCCTCTCTGCAATTCCATTTTGTTATGGGGTATGACTGCATGAATATTGCTGCTTTATGCCATGCTCCTGCAGGAACCTTGCAAACTCATTTGAGAGGTACTCTCCCCCTCCATCTGACCTTAGGCATTTTATTTGCAGGCCTGTTTCTTTTTCAACCATAGCTTTAAGGGTTTTGAAATGCCCAAAAACTTCACTTTTCTTTTTCATAAAATACACCCAAACTTTTTTGCTATAGTCATCAATAAAAGTGACAAAATAATGACAGCCTCCAAGAGATGCAGCTTTAGTAGTCCACACATCAGAGTGGATTAATTCCAATGGCTTCTCACTCTCTTGAACATGTCTAGGAAATGGTTTCCTTGCCTGTTTCCAAACTGACAGGCTTCACATACCTTATGCATTTCTGTAACCTTGAATTTAGGCAAACCTGCAACAATATTTTGGGCCTCCATTGATTTAAGTTGCTGTATATTAACATGACCAATGCGTTTATGCCAGATATCAATATCTGCAACTACACCGGTCCCATGTGCAAACATTGCTGCACTCAATTCAGACATGTCTGCATCCAATGTAAACATTCTGCCCTTCTTCTTTCCTTTTGCTATCAAGTGACCTTTATTTTTCATATCCTCAACAAAGCATCCATGAGGATTAAATCTGGCCTACAAGCCCTGCTCAACCATTTGACCAACAGAAACCAGATTCTTGGTGATATTCGGGACATGAAATACATCGGACATGTATTTCTTTTTCCCATCCTGCATAGACAAATGAATTTTTCCAATCTGCACAATAGGATGTGCAGTATCATCACCAATCTCCACAAATCCTGGTTTTTCCATTTTTCTTGCATCTTCCATCCATTCTGCATGACCTGTCATGTGGTTTGATGCACCTGAGTCAACATACCATACATCATTGCTTTCTTCTGCACTTGTCACAGAATTGTTCATGTGCTGCACCATAAACAAGTGCTCATTTCTGTTATCACCTTGTCTACTAGAAGATGCATAATTCCCTTGTTGTAGTTTTCCATTCATGATGTCATTCTGCTTTTTATAGCAGTCTTTAGCCATATGACCCATTTTACCACAGTAGTAGCATTCAACATTACTGTTTGCATTTTGGCCTCTTTGCCATCCACCACGATCTCTTTGGCTCCCCCTGCCTCTAGAGTTACCACGTCCTCCTCCATAGGACTGGTTTTCTTGAGTTTGCTGCATATTCTGATTTCTACCACGGCCTCCATATCGGCCTCCTCTACCTCTGCCTCTACCTCTTCCAGCATTTGAGTAAAAGACAGATTCTTTTGAAGTTCCTCCTGAAGAAGATGCACCACCATTTCTCTGCTCCTCAGAAATTAGAAGAGCAATCAACTCCTCAAAATCAGGAAATCTTTCACGGACGGAAATGGATGCTCGGAACTGTGCATAATCCTTTGCTAGACCATTCAAGGTCACAGAAACTAAATCATCATCTTCCACTGGCGACCCAATGGAAGCAAGTGCATCTGCAATCTTCTTCACCTTCATGTGGTAGTCATTGATGCTCATATTTTCTCTTTGCACATTATGCAACTCTTGCTTGAGCTGCATTTTCCTGGCTTGCGTATTTGTGCTATACATTTTTGACAAAGTATCCCATGCCTCCTTTGGCGTACTTGCATCTTGAATATGCACAATCATAGAGTCTGAAATGCTGATAGACAGCCAGTACATAACTTTCCTGGCTCTCTCATGCCATGCTTTTAATGCATGCATTTGCTGTTGATTGGGAACATCAGAAAGAACTGGTTCTTCTTCATTTCTTGCAACAAATTTCCAATATCCTTTTCCCATTAGGAAATTCGTCATTTTAAACTTCCATGCTTGAAGTTGTTATTGTCAAGCTTTTCAGTGACAATTTATGAGAGAGAATCAGACGCCATTACAGAACACTACAAAAAATTCTATCACTGCAAAGAACACAGCTTCAGTCTCACAAAGGCAAATCTGCAAAACTGACGAAAGTGGTATTTGACCACACAGTCACTTCCTAGTGACGATTTTGCATCAACAGGAAACACGGATGATTCTGTAACTCCCAATGTCTCTGCGCACAAGCATACGATGCAATTTCTACAATAACTTTTCACCGACCTGTAGAACAGTGGCTGCACAGCATAAAACTGGGCCTTTTCCTGAGTGCGTGCAGAAAACTTCCGCCTCCAAAACAGGCCCCGAAATGGCCTCAAATAAAAAAAACAAGGTTGCCAAGGGCTAAAGCCTTCTCCGCAGCATATACTGCCCTCTTGCTTCACCGCGAAGGGCGTCTCAACCTGAGACAATGCACTCTTGCAATTTCCGGCTGTGCTACGTGCAGAAATCTGCTCCCAAAACAGAAAATGAAAGCAATATTGATCCTCTTACCAAATCACCGCCAGCTTGGCTTGCTTTCTTGAGCTCCTTACCACGAACAAGGCTCTGATACCATGTCAAGATTGTGGGAGAGAAGGAAGGAGTCTCACTTGTAGCTTTCTTGCTTGCACAATGGGGGAATACACACAGAGGTGGAGGCTGAAAACAGTTTTCCTCTTCTTAGTTGTGTAAGTCAAAAGAACTCTCATACAAAGAAATAGAAGAACCCTATATATGGGTCTCAAACCAAACTCAACTAACTAAGGTAGCATACTAACTGAGTCACGAATTAGAGTAGATAAAGATAGCTATCATGTAGCTATTATTCATGGGCGGTGTACCAACCGCGTCTGCAACTGACAAGTCGGTGACATAAATACACAACGGTCACCCTGGCGTATCACGAGTGGAGCTCGATATCTCAATAGTAGGCAATGCATGTCTTTTTCTCTTCAGGACTTCTTGGAACTGATCTTGAAACTCTTTTTCTGAGATGCTCAAAACCTCAGAAATAGTAAAAGTCACCTCACTTCCAAGTATCTTGTCATTAAAGTTTTTCTTCATATCCGTAGATGTCTCAATATCGGACATCAATCTAAACCCTGGATGCTTTCTCTCTCTAGGCTCTTGCCTCTTTTCTTTCTTTTAAGCATCTTCCATCTGTCGTTCTGGCCCTAGTCTCAAAGACGGCCCTGCAGTAGGTGGATTAACAAACTCACCCCCTTTAGTCTTTTTAGCTGCATTTGGATTCTCTTCATCTCTCTTACGCTTCTCCTCAACAAGTACATCTGCTCCCTGAGACTTAGCCAAGTAAGCATAAATAGTGTACCTGTCAACAGGCGAATCCCAACCTGTCTCAGATGTGATGCTAGAACCTTCACTAGTCAAAACAGTCTGCTAAATTTTTCCCTTGTTTGCCGTCTCCATAGCATAGGTCCATAATGCTGACTGATTCTCTGATCCTTTCTCAATCTGGACTCCATATGCAGAAGCATCTCCTCTAGCTGCCACATAAGAAGTACGCGCATCCATATCATCTACTAATTTTTTCATTCCGCCTTTCCCAAAATTGGTAGCAAGCGGAGCTCCTGTTTCAGTCAACCAGATCTTGCCATCTTGTCCCCAAAATACCAAATTCTTCCTCCTTGCATCTTGAAAAGATTCACAATCCTTGCAATGCTGATGGTCCGTACTATCACACCAAATACATCTTGATCTCTCCTAGGTGCACTAGGAGCACTCCTAGGTGCAGTACGAGCACTAGAAGAAATAGTAGGCGCACTCGAAGCAAACTGCTCTTTCAATTTCCCCACCAATTCTGCTTTAACTGACTCCAGTGTCAAATCCGTTATGCCTTTGATTATGTCATCAAGAGAGGAAGGAACCGACGGAGCAGATGATTTTGGAGCAGAAGGAGCCGGCATCAGTCTAGGAACAGGAGGAACAGGAGGATTAGAAACAGTAGGCATTGACATAGGCCAAGTAACTGGCTGAGGAAGAGAAGAAAAGACATGGGTAGAAGCAGACATAGGAGCAGAATACGGCGTCGGTGTCATGGATTCATTTTGTAAGCGGGTCTTCCATATCCTCCTCTTGGTCAAAGTCGAGACCGCATCCTGGGCATCTTGCCAATCCGTTTTAAGACCCAGGCTTTGTGCGATCCTCAAGAAGCTCTCCTAATTCTTCCTGAAGAGCAGGATCTGCAGCTTGCAAGAAAAGCTCAACTTTCTTAACATCCAATGCTCTTTATTCAATAGCATCAAGTTGACTATAGCTCTCTTCAAATTCTCGTATCAATTCTGAAGTAGTTAGACCTTTGTTTGGCATGTAGACACACTCTCGGAATGACCGCCATGTATCCATCCCAAAGTCCTCAAGAAAATACTCCTCTTTCAGGGCCTTCTTAAAATCTTGCCAATGCGAATTTTGAAGGAAAAGATCAGTCACTTTTACCCTCAAGGGGAGTGTAACAAGGCGAAGAAAATATTTACTCATAAGTCCTGTTGGTACTCCAAAAAATCCCATCTTGATCTCATACGTCTTCAAATAACACGATACATTACGGCCATCAAATAGCTTTTTCTCATTTTCAACTACTTCAATCACCTTAGTCGCACTGATTGCATTCTCTTGCTCCAAATATAGTTGCCTTTGCTGAGACAATTGTTGTTGATGCAACTGCTATTGCTACTGCATATACAATTGTGTCTACTGATTTTGAAGCTGCATATACCTAGACATATTCTGCAAAATCTGCTTTAAATCATCCATAGAAGTACTTGAAGCTGAAGTTGATGATGAAGCTGAAGTAGAGGACAAAGCAGGAATCGTAGAAGAGGCTGAAACTGATGCTAAAGTATCTCCAATCCTGAAATTTAAATGCGACACTTTCACGTCGGGTTCACCAAATATGTCGAAGGGTTTTCGAAAGCAAAGTCGCGACCACAGAGGACCTTGACTAATTTCAGGATAGAAGATCAATCAAGCAAGATCACGATTCAATTTGAAAGAAGGTCACCTCAATTTTGGATAATGGCCCTATAATCAACTTGTTCAAGCCTTTTGGTCTCTTGAATGTGGCAAATAGACCTGAATGTATGCAATACTAGCTACACTTCACCCGTTTGATTACAACTCTGTTCAACATCAAAAGCTTCAGCTTCGTTAAAAAAAACAAATCTGATTTATAAACTAGCTACTCAAAAACTGAAGTCCTTCACGTCCCTTCTTGCTATTTCAGAGAGAGATACTCTACAAGTTGTCCGTTGATCAGTACTATATAAGAAGCACCAAGATAATCTCTATGCTGAAGACTAGACTCTTCCTATTTCATAGAGGAACACTCTACAAGTTGTTTGTTGATCAGTACCATATGATGAAGATTGTCTAAAACATGCGCTTACAACCTTGGATAGTATAGTAATAGAATAAACTCTGTGCATGCATTCATCTCTACAACCACGATGTCAGATGTTTCATAATATGAGCTACTATCTGAACTGTCCTCTGAATCCAAGCTTTTTCCCTCCAGTCTGAATCAGAGTAGTCTCCTCTTTTCTTCCTCTTCAATAGCTCCCCTCAACTCTACACCCCTTAGCATCAGCTTCATACTCATTGACAACTTCCATTGGAGGTGGATAATTCTTTAATCTCTTGCTCATTTTCTTCCCATCCTCAGCAAGAACTAGATCATTGCATACAAGGTTTCTGAAGGCTGGCTTATTGAAAAGTGCAGTTGACAACACCATAAGTGTTTAGAACATAAAACAGCGTTGAAAGGGCTTCTCTGCAGTCAGCAAAACAACGTTGAAAGGGCTTCTCTGCAGTCAGCATCACCAGTGAGCCCTTTTAATCTTTTACAGTTGAACCGAACATAGATATTAGTCAAGCTATCAACAAACTTCAGAAGGAAAGGTTCAACAGTATAAAGTCGATACGCCTCCATCTCTACATGAACAAACCTCACAAGGCTCTGAGATGCAGAATTATCCACTGGTCAAGAACATTGGTGGAGTCCAGCAGACCTCTATAGTTTAAAGGAATAAAAGGAGTTCCACATTCAATCTTGATTTGGATCGCATTCTGAACCAAAAATCTATAGGCATTATACCAAGGCAGGAACACATCTTTCACTAGTACAAACACTCCTATTTTCTTGAACCGCTAAGGTTCTGCTCGAACAACTGGGGAGTTGATAAGATACAAGCGCAAAGCATCAGCTCTAGCTCCCCAAAAGCATCTCCCTCTTCTAAAACTCGAGCACTTTCTGCATTATCGTGAGCACTGTTCTGAGGTTTTGTGTCGGCTTTGATATCATGTGCTGCAGAATTGTCAAGGTCCTTTACTTGCTGATCAGCTTCCTTTGCAACCGCTTCATTGTCATGGTGCCCTGAAACAGAGTCCTCGGCTTTTGACCCAGCTTCATTCAATGGCTTCTTCTCCAAAGTCTTTGCATTGCTTGCAACACCATCCTTGACAATCTCATTAGAGTGTTCAGTAAGCAATGAAACTGTAGATCTTTGGCTTTCAGGAATAGAAGAGCGGCCCTTAGTCAGAGTTGTGCTGCCAATATCATCATGTTCTATTTCACCTCAGACAAACTTTGCCCCATTACATCCATCCTGTTGACTGACAGTCTCAATGCTTCTTGATCCATGTGCCCCCTTCTCTGCATCTGCCAGTAACACTGCTTCTGTGACATATCTACCAGAGGTTACTCAAACCAACAAACTGCTGCGGAATGCTCATTTTGCCCTTTGGAGATGACGCCATGTCAACGGAGAGGAGGATGCTCGATCGATAACTTGAGAGCCCGCTACCTGTGCCCTTTTCTTCGATCGATCCTTCCTTCCTTCCAGATCGCTCTCCTCTTTTCTTTTCCATTTCTTTTTCTTAAGGCTCATCTTTTACCATCACATTGCCCTATTTATGGCATGCTCCCAAAATGCACATCCAGATGGACCAGTTAGTCTAGACTGGCATTTGCAATAATAGAAGTCTCATTCTACCAAACTCTCCTGCCCATGCAAGGAGATCCATCATTACCCCATAGTGCTTTGCAACTGGAGTGATGCCATACTCTCGGGTCTGATATAAAATACTGGGCTCCTCTGTATATAAGACCTTCTGAGCATCCAATATACTTGCACAACTCCCACATGCTCGGAGGAGAGTGTTTCTTATAAAAGGATCCTGATCGTACCCTTGACAGCACACACATGCTTGAATGGCAATCACAGATGACTACTGATATGGAAGGATACCTTCATCTTGCATCTGTTTGTACAACAATAAAGTCTTTTCCACTTGCTCTTGCTCCACATATGCTGTAAGCATTGAGTTCCATGATACTAAGTCTCGCCTTGATAACCCAATAAAGACATTCTCTGCTTCAACAAGGCTTCCACACTTGCCATACAAATTTACAAGAGTGTTACCAAGGAACACATCAGAACACAACCCTTCCTTTTGTGCATCCGAATGCAATGCTTGCCCTATGATCAGTGCTATCGCTCTGTTCAACTGTCCTGTCTCAGCCATGGCTTTATCCTTCTGTGTTAGAATGACACATGCTTGAAGCCTGACCACATATGTCTATTGGTTTGGGATGACACCTTCCTCTTGCATCTGTCTGTAAAATTGAAGAGCCTTCTCCCCCTGGTCTAGCTCTACATAAGTGGTGAGCATTGCAGTCCACGAGACAACATCTGGACTTGATAAGCCATCAAACACAATCTCTACTTTCGCAATGCTTCCACACTTGTCGTACATAGAGATCATGGTATTCTCAATAAATATGTCTACATGAATATTTCTGCAAGCATCAGCATCTGATAGGTTTCCATACGTGGCATACATGCCAACTAGAGCATTACAGATAAGTTCATCTTGCTCCAAACCCCTCTCAACTATACTGCCCACGTAGAACAAAAATGCAAACACAATGACTAAGTATGTACAAAGTAACAAATGTCACACACACAACTTTTTAGTGGATTCCACACCTCGGATGCGCAACAGTACGACAGCGCCGCCTGTTGCATGGACTTGTAGTGGTTGAGGTTGAAAGTTTGGAGCGCAGAAGTTTGGCTTCTTATAGGTTTGCCTCTATTTGCATTTCTGCGAGTAAAATTGATATTGCTTTTCTTTTAAATAATGTTTGAGAAGAAGTCATGTTTGAGAACTTGCCTATTATGTAGGTTACATTGCTGAATAGATCATAATTGGAACTATGTTTCTGGGTGTAGATATCTCTGCTCAGTAGGTATGTGACCTTCTTGATCGTTATTGCATGGTTGTCACGATTGTGATTGTTCTGGTTATTTCTCATGTAATCTTCTAGGGTGTCATTGCCTTTTTTTTGTGGCTTCTAGAAACTGGTTGAGCGAGATGTTAAATCTATAGTATAGCAGCTCAATTGAGAACATTCAGATGCCGTTTGTTCTTGTGTCTAATAGCGTTGGGGCCCTTCTTGTTCATAGTGGATTGTCAAATGTGTCTTCATATACTCAAGTTGGAGTCTATTGAGTATGTATTTGAGAAATCATGCATGTTAAGTGCATATGAGTTAGTGTTGTTGTTTGTAGTAAAAATTAATGATCTAAAGTTTTCAGAGGCTATATATCAATTGTGAGCTTGTCATCTGATGTGAGACGTCATTTAGTGCCTTAGTTGATGGTCACTCACACGCCTTCAATAACTATTTCTAATAGTACATAAGTCAAACTAAGTAACTAATAGTAGTATAATCTATCTCTCTCATTTTGATAATTAGAGAAAGCATTTTTTAGTAACCTTAGCACTTCCCAGTCCTTTCAACTAGATGTATGGCAATTATCCACAAGATGGCTTAGGTTCTTTGACATTTCCAATCCCTTCTACTAGATGTATGGAAATTATCCACGATATGGCTTAGGTGCTTTGACCTGAAATGATAGCAGTAGTTGGTAAAGGTGATGTAAAACTCTTCTCTAACTTAATAGATATAATATACTTATTGGATCATGGGGGTGACCTTCAAGTGGCTTTGTATGCCACCTTGTAAACTCAAGCAACCTTGTTAATTGGACAACATATGGTAAGGTTTTAAGGTGCCTCATATTGACAATTCTAGTACAAAGGCTCAAAGCCTTAGTTCATTGGATGAAAAAGTAAAGCATCAAAGCGTTGCCTTGGATGAAAAAGTAAAGGATCAAATCCTTGCCTTTGATGTAAATTTCAAGGCTCAAAGCATCGACTCAGGATGTCATTTGGCACCAATCTTAAGGCTTAATTCCTTGGCAATTCGAACAACATGCGCCTTGGACAATGGTCACTCGAACGAGTCAACAAGATTATGCTTCATAGCACACCACCAAAGGCTTCATGGCCTTAATCAACTCAGATGAAATGAATCACATAATGCATGCCTAGTTATTTGCTCTAAACATTAACGGAAAAGTGAGAAAGCCAATGACAAGTGTTTTCAAGCATATTGTTTTACCTTGTGCTGGTGATCGATGCTTTGATGGTAGGATTAATTGTAAGGCTTAATGCCTTTGTCACACAAGCCACACACGAAATCAAATGATCAACAATATCTATTGTAGCTAGAAAACATCAAAAAACACAATCTAGATAGAGCATCACACACACCTTGTGTAATGTTCAAAAACTGAAACTTAAAAAAAATCAATTATACTATACTCTCGTACCTCATAAAACCTTGTTGCAACACTTTGGCTCTTCAGCATCCGAGTACTTGATCACTTCGATCAACAGAACAAAAGTCAACACTCTCGCGTGTGACCCTCTTCTCTCCTCACACAAGTTACAAGTTGAATCCGAGGAGTAGGGCAGTGGGCACCCCTCTCCTTATTATATAGGTTTTATTGCACTATTCATTCCGAACGCTTTTTACAAAGCGTAAGAGTCTTCTTTAAAGCGTTTTTAACAAACAGCTTTAAAGAAGCTAGCTGACGCAGCAAGTGGCAGCTCAGGAGCTGACGCGAGCCACTGACGCTCCTCCGTCTGATTCGCGTGCGAGCGTGTAGAGTTTGAGCGCGCGACGGCAAGACAGGCCATCAAGTGTACCACGTTGCGGGTCTTATGATGCATCGATTGGGAATTGCGATAACTTGGAACCTCGGAGCCGGGTGAAGCGATCGCCAAATCGGATGACGGAGCCGCGTGAATATCACAAAATCCGAACAACGACAATAATAAGAAAAAACGACGACCGCCGAATCGGACGACCGGAGGCTGGAGCCACGTGAATATCAAAGAATCCAAACAATAATGCAAAAAACGACAATAATCTGAAAATCCGATGTATCCACATCGAAATTCTGAGCGATGTATCCAAATAATCCTAAGAAATAACAAAATCCGAAAAAATAGCCAAAAAGTAATCAGAAAATGATGTGTCGCTGCAACTGTATAAAGAGGGGAGACTGAGGCATTAGGGGCCCTACTCTTGATTGCCATTCTTGTTTCACACATAAGCGTCTATTGATTGGATTGAAGTTCGCTGAATCGTCAAAAGCCTAATGCTTAAGGCTCAATGTTTCATCACAGCTCCAAAGACTTACGAAGCAGTTGTGGTTTTTCTTCGGACTCAAATCTTAATGTTTTGATACTTGTCAATGCTCTACTTAGCGTGTGATTTTGCTATATTTGAGTTGCTAGTGTTTCAGATTGTTAATTTTGGAAGTTTCTTGTCAAGTTATGTGTTATGTGAGATGCTTGTCTTTGATCACAAGTTGCTAAACAATGTATATACTGATAGTTTTAGTGACAATAGAGGTAATTTTTTTACTAATAATTGTATCGCTTTACACATCGATATATGGCTCATATCTTATAGTGTTACTCATCCATCACGACCATTCATTCTTAAGAGCTACTACATTGATAGGCCCCAGTATTGCATCTCTACCTTTAACCCCAAAATGATGTGCTACCCTACAGAAGTGACCTAACCCTACCTGTAATCTTGTTGTATATAAGGGTGGGAGCTTGGGTAAGTTACTCATGAATATATGTGTGCATCACCTAGGTTCAAAATAAGGTATTTTTAAAATATTGTTTTCATACTCTTTTTACATACAAAAGGGTATAATATAAATGTATTATTTATAAATTCAATAAAAAAGAGTTATGTTTTATTTTTAAAAAACTCATAGATAAGGATATTTATAAATAGGCCTTGAATGCACGTGATGTAGAGGATATACATATAGAAACGTCCACTACAAAATATAGGCCTTATACCGACGTTAAAAACGACGAAAATGTAAATAACAAAATTTGCCCCCATCGTCGCAAAAAGTGTTGTTATTGGCGACACCATAGAACAGTCGGTATTAGCATCGTTATCAGCGTCGTTATTTGCGTTGATATGCGATGCTGATAACGACGCTTTGGATGCTAATAACGATGCCAATAATGACGCGTGTAGGTAATTTTGCGACACTAATAGTGACGGTAACAAGAAAATTTTTTTTTGTGTACAATGCTCGTGTAAACAAAAATAAAATGTACTTAAATCGTAACACTGATATATGAAATAAATACATGATCGCATAATGAAAGCAACTGGTACAATCATGGCAAGATATCACTACTACATAGAAAATGTCTACACAGATCAAGCGACCAAAAAAGAAGGGTGTGTAAGCTCCAGGGATCCAAGGGCGAGCTATACATCCTCGCCATACGAAAGCTCCTCCCATCGCAAAGGAGCATCGAACGAACTCTGTAAAAAAAGAAACAGCTACACATCAGTCCACCATATACTAATGCATTCTAATTAAACATGGTAACTACGGACAATAAAGATGAGTCTATAGGGCCGCCGCGTCTATACAATCGGTCGATCAATGCAGTGAGACCGAAACTTTTTTATTCAAATGAAATCCCTCGATCCCCTCTACGAGGCTATGTAAAAATATCTCTGACAGTAAATGATCAGGGCTTTGCTGTAATCACTTTTTGTGGGCTGACTGTGTAGGACTGTTGCCTGTCCCACAGTACCTCTGGGCACAAAACTGAGTGTAACTCCCAAACTGTAGGGCGGAATGGGGAGGTTTTTAGCTCAGATCGAAGGGGAAAATGCCCTCTTAGAATCAAGCCATAGAGCTCATTCTCAGTCACACAAGAAGGCTTTGCTGTAATCAGTTCTTGCGGGCTGACTGTGTATGGCTGCTGCCTGCCCTACAGTACCTCTGGGCACAAAACTGAGTGTATCTCCCAAACCGTAGGGCAGAATGGGGAGATTTTTAGCTTAGATCAAAGGGGAAAATTCCCTCTTCGAGTCAAGATATAGAGCTTGCGCTCAGTCACACAAAGAGGCTTTGCTGTAATCAATTCTTGTGGGCTGACTATGCAGGACTGGCTGTCTGCAATATCCTGCAAAGGCTCCCTCAAGAAGCATACTTTATCCCAATGGTGAGGGTTTTATCCCAGACATCCAGGGCCTCAATGGTGGCTCTCAATGCACCAAAAAGCCATACATTCTTTGCATCCATAGATTATTGCTGAGACCAGTTCCACACTGCATTCCCTGCCCTTCTTGCATTGCATCCACCATACATTACCAAGCGGTTTATGACATTACCAATGCATGTAGGGGTTTGTAGGCTCAAGTGATCAGGGTTCGGGCTATTCCATCAATTGTACCTACACCTGCAATAATTCTTTGGGCTCCGGATCACCAGGAGGTGGGCAAAGTTCCCCTCAGCCCGGGTTGTGCACCCCTTCAGGGTCTTTGATGGCAAGGGGGGGCCACCCCTCTTTTGTCTTGCCACCTCGCCTGGCATTGGGGTTTTCCTCACCCGGAATATACCTGGCAGATATTTATTAATTAAATAACCAGCATGAGATGCATTTCTGAAATCAAAATTTTGGGCTTTTCATGAAGTGCATGGAATTGGAATGGGAAATAGGGATAGGGAGCTTACCGGCAGTGACTCACTGACTACTCACCCTTACACAATGGATTTTTATCACTTCTTGGCTCAACCAATTCACAAAAAGCCAAACGGGTTATGGGTAAGCAAAATATAATCACAAGTGAAGCTTCAGCATGAGTAAAATCCATTTCAGCACTATAAGATCAAAGAGAAATGACTGGGACAATTAATCAACATGCATTCAAGGTCTGGGTCTCCTATTATCTACTTGGACTCATACATTCTCTCAAACAAATGGATGGGATTCAAGAAGAGGCTTAAACAGAGAGAATGAGAGCCAAGAATGAGTTACCTTGAGTCTTTTGGAGAAGAAGACAGCACTGATGCCACCTCAATCCTCCATGAGAGCTCCATTTGATCCCGAATGCTCCATGGCTCCAAAACGAGTATGCTTCCTCAAGAAAGCTTGGGGCAGGATGGTTCAGGACCTTCCCATGAGAGTTCTTACTGAAATGGAGGTCCTACTCCATAGCCATGGCTACCCACAAGTGCATGCCTTCAAATCTTGCTTGTAATCTTCTTCCCGTTCTTCTTGACGGCTGAAATCTTGAGCAATGTTCAAGAGGGGACTCCCGAGGATCAAGGAGAGACCAAAATCTTCAGGATTTCTGAGCTTGATGCCAAGGTTTCATGGCTGCCATGCACTGCACCAGACCAGGGTCTCTTGAGTGCCAAAGGGGAGTCCAAGGGCTGAGGAAAATGTTACTAATGCTGCCCAAGAAGGTTGCCAAGGACCAGGACTGAAGCCAGGAAGGAGGGGAGGGCTGCCCTGTAGGCCAAGAAGCAGCCCGTTTTTTGCGCCGCGAATTTCGGGCTACTCCTAGGGCCATTAGCAGGGTTGAACAAGGGGGGTGCTGCTGCTCAATGTGCTCCTCCCACTGAGGGGAACACCTTAGGACCAGCCAATCTTGCTGAGGAAGAGGAGGAGGGGCAGAATTTCAGAGATTCTTGAGCTGGAGCTTCCATGGCAGCTTGGGAAAAGAGGAGAGAGAAGGTCTTCTTGAAAAGTAACTGAGTCTTTGGCCTTCTCTAACTGTGCTGCCCTCCTTTTTGCCAAAAACCCTAAAAAACTTGCATGAAAATTAGTGACGACCTGCCAAATTTGTCTGCCCGCGTCCAGATTTGTCCATGGTTCTTGGGAAAGCTCCAAGAAAGGCTGCCACAGACTTCAAGAGGGCTGAGAACCTGCCTGAGTACTCCTATGTACCCGTGAAAGAGATGTAACTGGAGCTTTCTAGCTGTGGGAAACTGTGAGAGCCCTAAATCTATGGGGAAAGAGAAGGATCAAGGACAAAGCTCTGATACCACTTGTAATGAAGAAGACCTAACTGTCCTAACTAAGGGGAAAGAGAGAGAGAAGGACTGCAGAAGAAGAGGGAGAGGAGAGAGAAAGGTAAGAAGAAGAGAGAGAAAGAGGGAGGGAAGAAGAAGAAGAGGAAGCCATGAAAGCTTGAGAAGGTGAAAAGAGAGTTTCTTGATAATTTCTGTGATGCTTCAAAATACCCTCTTACACCTTATATACCGTCAGTGTGACTGGTATGTTCCCATGTCATATTCCCGTGATCCCCATTCATTATAGTCTTTTGGTAAAATATATTTATTTATTACTTTACAAAGCTATTTACAATGATTTTTTCCTTCATAGAAGATAAACCTCCGTTCATTAGAAAATCCCTTCCGTGTATGTAGTAGAAGAGAAACCCTCCAAGATTTTCATCCCTTCACTAGACCAAGGACTTTAAGATCCCTTCCTAATTTGTGTGAGGGTCAGGTAGTTCCTAGGAGTGATTGAGAGATTTATAGCTAGACCCCTCTGGCACTCCTACCTCCTTCTACTTAAGGGATTCCTCACTAGGGTTTTTCTTTTAAGGTCCCACCTTATTATTAGGGTTTTGCTTCCTACTTGTAACTCTTTTTTTCGAGATCCGCAAGTTATTTCATGAATCTGATTAATTATGAGAAGTCTATTTTATCCTTATGAAAATTTTGGTATTTTCACCCTAAAAGATAATATGGGCATGTATGCCTATGGTAGATAATTCATGCGCTGACGTGCCCTAACCTGTGCTTAGCAGGATTTAAAATGCTTTTCCAAGTCTATTTAGACTTTAGAATTTGTATCGACAAATTCTTATCAATGTCCAACAAGATCAACGATGTGTGACCATTTGCCAAACTTTCAATGTTATCTAGAAAGATCAATTTTCATTTAGCTATATCATAACTGCAATACTTATTGTTTTTTCGAATATTTTATTCCATGCAATGCAAAAATCATAAGTGCAATTTTTCTTTCATCTTTTAGACATCAAATTACATTTCCACGCACCTAATTTATGTGAATCTACTATATATTTTCATATATAATTTTTCGTTGATTTAATGCATTGATTTTTTATGATGTTCACATACATTTGTTTATCATTAGAAAATTGAAATAGACATAGTTGCTTTTTTTAAAAAATTATAAAATATTCTCTTTTCTAACAACATCTACCATTTTTTTTAATGATCGCATGTGTCTTTTATTAAATAACAATAAATATGGTGAAACAAACCATAATTAAAATATTTTCTTAATGAAAAGTATATAATTATATTGCAAGTGAAAGAGTCATTTCATTGAATATTGAACTATTATATTACTTAGGTTATTTTCCTAAGTGACAGTTCATATGCATTTTTATTAGAATGTGTTTATAATCATTTAGAGCCAAATAAAGAGATAAGCTTATAAAATATTAAAAATTTCCAAACTAACGAGATGTTGCCTCTCTCAGATTTGTCATGATGGGGGTCTAGCCAATTCCCACCGCATCATTTTTTCCATCTATCACATTCCTTGCTTCCCTTGCTTCAAATGTGTTTTTTAAATTTCTATGACCTCGTAGAGCTATCGAATGTCAGGCAAAATCAATGTGGTAGTTCAAGGAGAGTTGGTGATTGTTAAGGAAAATTTTGCCAGTGTTTTACCTAGCAATATGAAAATGAGGTAGAAGTTTAGCAAGAGGGGATCAAAATGGCCTTTGCACCTGACATTTGAGAAGGCCTATCTCTCTCTCACACTCTCACTATCCAATTTCTACAATGTGATCCATCAAGGGGGGGGGGGGTATTTTTATCTTTCAAGGCTCAAAGCTTCAATGGATAAGAGAAGTAGAGAAATTTTGCCAGCATCAGGAGGTCTTCATTATTGCTTTCTTTGTGAAGGATAGGGGGTGTATTTATAGGCATGAGGGGGAGTATGTAATCAATTAATTCATTTGAATTAAGAATTGATTCATTTGGCTACTTGTCAAGAGCCAATTGAGCTTTATTAAATATTCATTTTTATTGCTTACCTATTGTGTGCTGGCATAGGGATGATTATTTAATACTTTCTTTCTCTCCAAGCGTAAAAAAACCATGTATTTTGGCATATTTTTCCAAAAACGTGTTTCTCTCTTCAAAACAACTTCTTTTGGTGGTTTCTAGCCTAGTTACTTCACGACTTATCTAGTATATAAAGTCATGTCATACTCTTTGACACTTAACTTATCCAATATCATGCTTGTTCTTGCGCGTTCTTTGTCTACCAATTGAGGCTTTTGCGAATTGTCTTGTGGTTACGAAATCAATGCAATCCTCAATGCATTAAATGGAATCGAGAATCCCAAATCAAATATAATGCGGAAAAATTTATATCATCAAGCTATCATAATATTATTTATGAGATATCTTTACTTTTTTTTGGCTAGGAACATTGAGGTGTCTTCTCATGTCAGATTGTGGAATTGATTTAATGTGAGACTGGATATTAAGAAAATTACGTGCGGTCACTTATGTAATAGCTCGACGAGTAATTTTTGAGACGCCTTAAGCTTGAATTTGTTTCTTGATATGAAGCGATGTGGCAGGAATATTACATTAAGGAACTAACTTCTAGAAGAGTTAGAGCCTTGAACGTTATATATTAAATTCTCTTCCATGCCATAGGTGTATTAATAAGTATATTAAGTCCTATTTATGAATCTTGACTCTTGAATATTGACAAATACATATTCAAATTTTAAAGGATCCTTTCCTATGCATGCCTTGAAAATCAAGGTTTAATGACAATCGAAACTTTATAAAAAGGATAGATTTTGATACATTCCTTCAATTAAAGACTACCTATCAAAATGTATCCTTTAGATAAAAGGACCAATGAAAATCTAGTTCCTTTTTTTCTCATTTTAATCTTGAAAAAATACACAAAAGGACAGTTTTTCCTGAACACTATCCACAACCATTTCCAATCCATGAGAATCATAGACTTGAAATAATCTCATTATTTTCTACCTTTTATTCCCAAAAATTTGCTATCTTACTTAAAGGATGCCATTAAAGGGTATATGAACATATAAATTTCATGAGAAATGCTACCAAACTGGTCATTATGGTAGCAAGCCAATCAAAGAGAATGAAAACAGTATGAAGAATTTAAAAGTGATCAATACTACAATAGATGAAGGATATGCCATTAAGATCTCTGAAGCTAGTATAAGTGAAAAATGGCTTAAAATATTAGGCATTTCCAACCATCAGTATATTCATTAAAAAACGTTTATGGATATGTTGTAACATCCCTCAAGATATATAGTCCTTGGAGTAAGCATTGGAATATGCATTTCTATATATCCATGACCATACTTATGATTAGGGTGAAAGCATTGTAAGATGGATCATTAAATAACTATATTTTGACCACACACTATGCTAGAACAATAGTTGTTAGAAAATTTTCCTAAAGACTTTAGATACTCCCATTTTCACATCATAGACATTTCAGCCTATACCTAGATTAGTTCTTAGCAAAAGCATGACAACATTGAAAGGTAGCCAAGACTTTTGATATCTACTTTTTGAGGTATGCCTAGACCTTATGCAAGTAATCATCAATGAGATTAATAAAATATTTCACACCACCTAACAATGTGTAGGGCATAGGTCCACAAACATCAAAATGAATAAGAGCAAGAGACTCATCCATGCGCATAATGCCAAACTTCTTATGTGAGTTACTAGTCTGCCTACCTTAAAGACAATAATCATAAGAATCAAAATACTTATAGCAAGGGGTGGAAGATACTAGAAATGGGTAAGCATTTTCATTCCCTTTTAATGATATCTGCCCAAGATGATGATTCCATAATGATACATGTGGTACCAGAGCCTGGTAACTACATCCAATACATATCAAGAGAGAATGTACATGAAGTAAGTGTCCCATGGTCTTGATAAAGGTAAGCTAAAGCTCAATTGCATAGACCTAAAGGTCTATATAACATCTAAAGTAGCATAGGTAACTCCCACATGAATAAAATTAAATGCCAAATGAGCAATGCAAGCTCAAAACATTAAGTATATGACATCTGAGTATCCAAGATATACAAACCATAAGCCAAGAGCATAAAATCCAATAGATTCTTCAAGCCCATAATTTCCTTGGCATATGAAAAACCAAGACATATAGCTAGACCCAAGATCAATATAATGGAGCCCAAATCGTAGCTAAAAGTATGCCATAGCATATCAGAAAGTATCAATAATGACTAAAGTAATGGTATATTCACTCAGTATCCCATAAATCATCAATGAGGATAACACATAAGTTTCTCACTAATAAATGCTTGTTTTCCTATTATTATAACACTAAAATGAAAAGAAATTTGACATATTTTAATGTCAAATTAGTTCCAAAAGCATAAGCATACCATCTGAGCATCAAAATAGTTTTTCAAAATATTAAACATCATTAGGAAATTCATTGTTTTCTTTGCAAAGCGAGCTACAGTGGATGAAGAGAGAGAGAGAGAGAGAGAGAGAGAGAGAGAATATGTAGGAACTCCAATAGACACAATGAGTGGCTAGCCTTCTCTTATTCAAATGTCAATAAAAGAATAAATAATGAAGTGATAATGATGGATGCCTACCACCTATAGTGTATAGGTTGTGTGGGTATTGTCAATGTAATGAATATACGACAATTAGGCCTTTACCCCTAATAGTTTTGGATTAAGGTTTTTATTTAAAGCAAAGATATGGGGATAAAGAAATTATGAGGCCAAATATCACAAGGGGAAAAGGAGAAGAAGGATTGGTGTTGACAAACATGAGTTGCTACAAGAATCATGGTGTTGACAAGCATGAGCTACTACATGAATTATATGTAAAGTATCGATTGGGAGTCCTAAAGCTATTCTCCAAGAAGTTTAAGGGTTCAAGTAATGGCTGTGTTAAATAACAATAGGATGCTGGTTCCTTTGATTAGGGAAAATAGGAGTAATAACCAAATTCATTTTCTATCTACAATTGGTATGGTGCATAAGTCTTCTCTATAGGTTTTGAAGTTCATTAATGTAATGGTGAAGTTTTTGTGAATGGAGGATGTTTGAACATGCTTGCTTATGGTTAAAAAATGTAGGAATAAATCAATGTTTAAAATTCTTATTCACAAGCACTTAGATTGAATTCAAAATGATGGGATAACATTTCAAATTCAGTGAGATCATTTTCAAAGACAACATAGGTCCAACATGGTCACTACAAAGATAGAAAATCAACTTGTAAATGCTTGGGATGAGTTCATGGCCTTTTTGGCCCAATTATTTGTCTCTTTGATTGGAAAGAAAAAACTTGGTCAAAGGTGGTATATCTTTGAGCAACGTGCACTTACCATAAGGGAGTACACGAATCAATTTCTCTACTTTACCATGTATGCAAAAAGCATAAGTGATGATGCTACATTACAAAATTATATGTGTGGGTTAAATCAAGGTTGATCACTTGATGTCATGGTGCACTCTCCTACCAATCTATTCAAAGATATTGAGCTAGCTAAAAGGCATTTTAGGAAGTACTAGAGAGAGACATTAGTGTAGCCATCTTTTGGATAGCCAAGGATTGTTATGAGGTAAGGAAAATTTGGAGGGACCTATGGTGGAAGTAATGTGTCCAATAGTAGCTTTAGAGTTCCCACTTATTGTCATTTAATGCATCAAGATAACAAGGTAATTTTAGGATAGAAAAACATCTCTAGGGTGAACAATAAGTAAGCTAAAAATATATTAAAGAATCTTCTAGTCCAAGGTACATGAAAAGTTATCCCCATGGATCTTCTTGAAGAGAGCACAGAGAAAGGGTTATATTTTAAGGGGAAAAGTATTCAGTAGATCATGCTTCAAAATGTGTATCTAAGAATGCAAACGAAAAGAATTATAACATGACAATTCTAGAGGATTTGGAAGAAGAAGTTGAAGATTCAAGTATCATAATACATGTTAAAAAGGATTACTATTAGGAGGATTATGATAAATAATAATTATGATGAAAATGATTATTATGATCCAAAACAGTTATGACTATTTGGATACTTTGCTTTTGACCTACGTAGACATGTATCTTTTGATCTGGGTTTGATTCAGTTATAGACTACCATTGCACTTTTGTTCTATCTCTATGGATGCATATACATGTTTTAGAAGCTTGAATACACTCCAAATTCAAGGTAGCATCCATGGAAAAAATGTGTTTATTTTTGTAGACAATGTAGTACTCATAGCTTTATAAATAAACCACCCTTCCACTAATTGAGGTGTCTTCTATTTAAATTACAAAATCCCATTCATGTTTAAGTAGCCGATTTTGATGAGAGAAATCCACACCCAAATGTTTCCCAAAGTTATCTTATATTTGGCTAAAAGCTCAAATGAACTTAATCACTTGGAAACGATTGGTTGATGAATTGAGGAGAGTTTATGCTGGATTCTTCATAGCTTATATGGAGTTTGTAAGTTTAGGATAGCTCATTCATTTGCAAGGGGTACATAATCATTTAAACTTTCAACTTATTAGAACTAAGTAGCTTAAAGTTTTTCCAAAAAAGTGCTCTTAAATATTTTTCTTACATGTAAATAAAGAGGTATCAAATAAATCCAAAGAATTAGCAAATATTTTAGAATTAAGGGCTGTTCTTGAGAAGTATAAAGACCTATTCTAGATGCCTATAGAGTTACCCTCTTGGAGAGCCATTTATCACCCTATAGACTTGGATCCTCACTCAAAAATAATGAATAATCCACCCTAGAGGTTATACAAATCTGAACGAGAGGAAGTTACCAAGAAGATCAAAGAGTTATTAGAAATGGGATTTGTTAAGCCTAGTTCTTCACCCTATGCATCTCACTCTTAAGAAGGAGGCACATTCCTTAAGGATGTGCATTGATTATAGTGATCTCAACAATATCACAACAAAGAATAGGTATCCCATCCCTAGACTAAATAATCTGTTCGATGAGACTAGGGAGCAAAGTATTTTACAAACATAGATTTGACATTAAGCTACTAGTAGATTCGCATAAAAGAGGGTCATGAAATAAAAGAACACTTGGGATTGATTGATTGCTCTACCATCTCTTCATTATGCCATTTGGGTTGACTAACACTCTAGCCACTTGTCAAAGACTCATGATAAGTTATTGTGGCCATTCCACTTTAGATTTGTCTTGGTATTCTTCAACAATGATATCATTAGTTATAGTAGATAATTGGAGAATTGTTTATTGCACATGAGGACGATGCTTGATGTATTGAGATAGCACCGGTTCTTTGCTAAGGGGACCAAATGTTCTTTCATGCAGATGGAGATGGAATACTTGGGATATATTGTCAATGAAGAGGGAATTAAGGCTGATCCTACAAAGGTGCAACATTGTTGCTACAAGTAGGGTTGAAGGTCACCACAAGGGTTTGGCAAGAGAAGAATGTATGGGGGTTCAAGAGCTTTTACTCCAGAGATGGTAGAGATAAGATAAGGGTTTAAGGTTTCAAGCCAAGTTCTTGAAGATAAGAGACAACATGGTGAAGGTATATTTAGGGAGAGAAGTAGATGAAAGAGAAGGGCTTCGAAGAGATTGAAGATGTAGAAGAATACTCCCAAAAAGAATTAGAAAATATAGAAGAATACTAACAGAGATGAAGCCTCTCAGCTTCTTTCAGCATTATGAGAAAATATAACTCTAATAGACAAAAATGTGTACAAAATAATACCTTCCTCTATGCTGCTCAGATCGCCAATCTGATGTCTTCATTAGCTCCGAAAGAGGGGTTAAATACCATGACACCTAACCAAAATTCAGCCAAATCACTCCTTCTTCATCTTCCACTTCGGGGTGCTGTTCATTGCTTGAAAACAGTGATCGCGCGTCACACGATTTCGTCAATCTCTCTTTTTACATAAAATCCTCTCAAATTGGCTAAAAGCTATATGCTTTATTTTACATGTCACCCTAATCTAGAAGTTGTCTATCATTTTATGGATTTTTTAAACAAGAGATAATATCTAGAATATCAAAAATTGACTAAAAACTTGTCCAAAAAAATCTAATATTTTAAACTATGGACATTAACACTAATGCCTAAAGTGGCATTGGCTCTCTAAATCTAAAAGGAAGCCACACTCTAGATTTTTTACACGGTGTGTGCGTAGTGGCACAACATCCACCCCCTACTAACCTACACATCCTCTGGCATGTGCCAAAGTCTTATGGATTTGCAGTGTCAGAAGAATTACCTTCTGCCATGTTAATGCCTTCATCTTCTGCCTCTTCTTCTTGCTCTATGTCTTCATGCTCTTGAATTATATTCAAGTCTTCTAGCTCATATGTTGATCTTTCTCTTCATTTCAAGAGCTTGATTCTTTTTCCAGCTATGGGTATCTTCATGCTTGTTCCATCCAATTCAGCCAATGAATATGTGGCATTGTCATGAATGACCTTTACCACATATGGGCCAAACCCAATGCTTTACCATCTTCCTAGAAGCACTGTACTGATTGTTTGGGCTGCTGTCATAGACAAGCACCCAGTCATTTTCTTGAATTGCTCTTCACTAAAGTCGATGTCGCTTATCAAATCTTCTTTTGTTCTTTAGTCTTGATGTCTTTAGCTTCTCAATAGCTGCTTGAACATCTTCAGGCCTTCTTTCTAGTTGCCATATGCGCAAAGTCAGCAACTCTTCTCTACTGATGCCTTTCTCCCAAGGTAGAAGACTCCATGTGAGAATAGATTCTTCAATTGGCATAATTGGTTGTTGCTCATGCATAAGTTCAGCTGGCATATAGCCAGTCACTGTACTGTGAGTAGTTCGGTCAGCCCATAATGCAAAAGGTAGCATTTTAGGCCACTCTTTGATCTTTCCTCTACAAGACTTTGCTAGAGCTTCGAGAATAGGCTGGTGGCCTCTCTCACTTTTCCTATTGCCTTCAGGATTGTAGGCTGATGCTAAAGAGCCAACTTAATACCCAATTGAGCAAAGAAGTTGCGTGCCTCATCAACATCCAACTCTCCTCTATCTGCAGTTACTTTACTCACACAACCATATCTACAAAACACTTATTCAAGTAAAAAAAAGATAAATAGCTTGAGTGGATTTGGTTGTTAAGGCATTGCCCTAAACTTGATTGGTTAAATCCTCTCTTGCAAGCACTAAATATCGCATATTTCATATTCCTATAGGCATGGTTACAAGATCAATAACCCATCTATAATGTATAGACAAGGGATAAGTCGATTGTAACCCATCTCGATGCTTGACTATAGAATACATGTGACACACATAACATGTTTCAACAAAATGTGCTATGTCTCGATACATGTTTTGCCAGCAATATTTTTCTTTGACTTTAATAAAGGTTCCCCATATGCCTCTATGTCCTCACAAGCTTTCATGAAATTCCTTAATTATTTGTTGTTGCAACCTTTTGTTACCTACAACTCAGACAGGTGCTTCTTTCTTCTTCTTTGCATGCTTCCATAGATGTCCTTCTTTAAGAAAAAAGCATAAGCTTTCCTCTTGATATGCTTGAACTCCTCATCATTCCAAGTCTCCTCCTTCTTCATTGTGCTCAAATATTGGCCGATCTTCAACCACTCTTCTTCATAATCTTCTTTAAGGAAATGAACTAGAACTTGAGCAATGCAATGAGCATGCTAGCTTCCAGTTGACCACCCTGTTGTTTTCAGCTTTGGAACAGTATATGCTGTAACTAAAAAGGTATTTTCAATAGCCATGGAATGAAATTTAGCAAGTATAGATTCTTCAACTTCATCTTCTTCCATCAGTTCTTCTTCATTGTCATATCTTGCCCGTGATAGCATGTCACTGACTAGATTCACCTTTCTTGCAATATGCTTTAATTCGGGGTTGAGAGATTTAATATATGCAATCCATCTTAGCATAGCAATGTTAAGTGTAGAGCAGTTGGCAATCATGCCCAAGAGTGGAAGACAATCAGTTTCTACCACTACGAAAGCACCTATAAAGTATTCACGATCACACTTTAATGCTTTTACAACTCCCCACAATTTCCTTTTTACTTGTGTATACCTTCTTTGATGTTCACCGAGAACTTTTTCTCCAAAATGAATTGCATACCTATTACCTTCAAGATTCTCTTGGTCAACAGCCCATCCTATACCAATGGGACTTGTATCCACAATAAGGATGATGGGTTGACCATTTGAATAATCAGCCCTTTTGAGAGTGGGGACTAGAATTAGCACTTTCTTTAATTTACGCATAGTGAGAGTATGCTCATTACCCCAAGAGAATTTCTGGCCTTTTCTTAATAATTGATAAAGATTTTCAGCTACATGAGCAAAATGTGGTATCCATATGAGATAGAATACGCATGTGCCAATAAATCTTCTTACTTCTGAAAAATTTGTGCATTTTTCTTGCATTTTGTTGATGGCATCTATCTTTGATTGGCGAAGGTTTGCGTCCCTAGGGGCCACATAGATGACCGACCACTAGGACTTCTTCTACTCCAAAAATCGACTTAGCTCTAGAAGTGTAAGATGTACCTCTTCTAGCCTTCTCAAAATCCTGTCACAATCATGAATATGGTTAACATCAAATGTCACGCAACCATCTTCGTCAAGCTCCTCATTCTTTTCATTGACTTTATATCCCTTGACAGGTACATCATCAAGAAATGGAAGAGTAAGTTGTGTAATAAACTCCCTTAAGACTTTGTGCATGGCATTCATCATATAGGCTACAGAGTTTGTTGCACCTCGTGGTAGAGTGCATATGCAGATCGATCTAAGAGGTGTCTTCATTGTAGTAATGTGTCGGCTTTCTAATGAAAGCTGAAATTGGTCATACCCTGAATATAGGTCACCCATAGAATAAATTTCTCTACTTGCAAAAGCTTCAACAAACTCATCAACAATTGGACCCAAACCAGCATTTCGGATTGTGACACGATTGACAAGCTGTAGATCTTGAATGAGTCGTAAAGATCCATTTTTCTTAGGCACAGTAAACCATCGGTTTGAGTAAGGTGCTGAAGAAGGTTCCAAAGTTTTCATTCTGATCTTTTCATTTAGAAGTTCTAGTAATTTGGGCAAATGCGCCCTTGAAACAGGAATAGGTTTGAGGTTCCAAGGTACATGTGGAACTGTAAAAATAACCATAGGAGCCACAATATTTGGATCCACAGAGCCTATTTCACTTGGTTGAAATGCAAAAGCTTTTCCATATTTCATTAGCATTTTCCTAAAAGTATGTTTTTCAACCGGCGAAAGGAAAGAATTTTCACCTATTTTAAGCTCTTTTATACTTTCAGATGTGAACTTGTGACTAATGTTGGAAGGATCACGAAGACTTGGCTGATTTGCTGCCCTATCAGCCAACCCTTCACTTTCAGGAGGCAGTGGGATTGCCACAGGCTTGTATTTCTTATCCACCATCTTGTATTTTGTCTCCACTTGTGCTTCAACCTTGTTGAGTAAACCAATGTCTTCCTGCTCAACAAATTCTTAAATTGTTTGATAAAAATCCAATGTACATACTTCTATCCGACTGATTTTCAACCTGATTTTCTGTATGAGCAGCTGCATATATTTCAACCAATGTGTCAGTAGTAATCACTCCAAAAAAAATGCCTGAAATATCTTCATTTTCAGCCATGATGTCATAAGTTTTTAGCTCCCTTTTTACATGACATAGGTATTTTCTTCCAGCTTTAGTCATGGCTGGAAAAGACTCATAACAACCCATACTATTGGCTATACATACACACAGATTTGCTAGAGACACAGTTTCTGTAGCATAAGGAGGTTCAATCTTTTTACATGACACACTACCATAGCCTCGTTTTATAGTAGTGCAGCTTGAAAACCCTCGGATTCTCAGACATTCAAAGGCACAAGATAATCACATAGTCCATCTCTGTTTCGATGGTGGTTAACACACATAGTAAGAAATTGGACAGCTTGTTCATTATCCTTGCTTCGGATTCGAGCATAGGAAGAACCATCATCGAGAGCTTTTGTTTCCAAGCGAGCTTCAGAAATGTTAAGTTGCCCAAGAATGATAGGGTAACTACAAGAGTCTTGAACAAAAAAGTGAAAATTGTCTTTTATATCTCCAATAGTTACTTGCACATTTGGACATGCAGCATATAACTCTCCAGAAGAGTTGTTTGCACCTCACATTTGCCATCCTAGATCAACATCTATGGGCCATCCGCCACTTTCATAGAGACTCCTTGCCATGACATTTATCTCCGAGCCATGGTCTAAGAGTGCAATACATGGTGTTTCTTTTTCTCCAATTTTGACGATTGTCTCTGTTGTTGCTCCTGCCCAATGCGAATAGGAGTAGTGACTGCTTGGAATGAACCAAGCCTCTTCCTCCTCATGCATGTGCTGTAGATGGCCTTCTTTTTTAGAGGCGGGCTGCCCAACTAATTTGAACCAATTGACCATTACATTTTTAGATTTCACTTCTTTATTTTTTGCAAATAATTATTTTATTGATAGGTTCAAATTTTACACAATATCTATATTTTCTCAAGTTTTTTTCAATAACTAAGATTTACCAACCTACCAGGTTTTGTCTATGATGGGATTACACTAGGATTATACAATTTATTTGGCATTTCATCTATGAAATCTAGGAGAGAACAACTTAGAGACTTACACTACTCTTTATAAAGGGTTTCAAACCAAATCTTAGGCTTAATAATAAAATCTTTGTAAGCTTTTCTTAAGACCAAGCCATGAGTGATTGCACAAACAAAAAGTAATGATTTTTGAAGCCATGATCGGTTATAATAAAAAAAAAGGAGTTTCTTTGGGCTATATCAACCCTAGCATAGGAATCTAAAATGCTATTGGGAGGTATTTATTTTAATCATGATAAAATAGTGATATAGAATCAAGGATGTGGAATACTTGTGCTCTTGAAATATAGAGTCAAGGTGATCATGGAAAAATGTCTTAGATTCGTGGCACTCAAAATAATATGAATGAGGGGCTAAACTTCCTAGATGGAATAGGTGCATGAAAGTGGGACTATGTTTTGTTGAGGCTCTTAATATTAGCATTATAAATATAAAAATATTATCACTTTTCAAAGATACCTTTTCATCTAATAATGTGAAGGCGACACCATTGATGGTGAAGCTATTATGTATTTTGGTGATGATAGCCATGGTATGAATCCTTAGAGGATATAGAATTTTGTATGGTGAGTGTCCTCCTATTCCCAAAGTTAAGGCAAAGAGGAAAGTTTGTATATTGAGGTGCTATAGTCTTGACATAAGGTCACTATTTTTGTTAACATTGTTGATGTGAAAGATCGGCCTACTAGCCCTATTTTATGGTGGTTGAGGATAAGAATTGGCTAGCTCTCCATTGTAACTCGAAAAATAAGCCAAGGTAGTAGTTGACATTGCTCACATCAAAGGCTTGGAATTTTCAATTCTACCCATGGAGTTTTGGAGAGGCTCATGGAGCATAAGTCCTTACAAGTCAAAAGATAAAGAAGAACTTCTTGAAGGCGATTTGAGTAGTTCTAATTCCCTATATGTTTTAGAGTTGCAAGAGGATTGTGTTATCGGTATTATTACTTTGTGATCCTTGAGTGAAGAGCTTGGTTTCCTTTACGAAGACTAAAAGAATGAAAGCACCATCATGCTCATTTTCTAGAGTGTTTTTGTGTTTAGCATCCTTGAAAACATTTTCATTGCCAAGGATTTGTTGTCTTAGTATGAGAGCTATGAAACCCATCAAAAAGCAATACTAACATGGACATGCCCCCAAACCCCACATAATTTTTTTAAATTAGAAAATCAAATATATAAGATATTTTGAGAAAAAAGGTATGAAGTTGCACAATTATACTTACAAACATAGGAAATATAAAGCTCTACTTCAACATATTCACCCTATGTATGGTATGGGAATGCCATGTATGAGTAGATGCACTATTTTTCTAAACATTTATTGCCTCTAGGACTTCAAAGGGAGATGTCACATTACCATCATTTCCCCACTTGTATTCAACCTCTTTTAGAGAGGTATAATCATGGATATTGATTCTTCAAATTAGAAAATAGTATCACTCTCTAGATGATGTTCCTTTCATTATGTTTTCTACAAGCCCTAGATTATGATCCCTTCTTATCAAGAGAATATTAGAAAAACACAAATTGTTTTGCATTGGAATTCAATTTTCTATGCAACTGACTAGGAATATATGCATAAGCAATGCATCCAAATACTTTCAGATTGGAAAATTTTGGTCTTTTACCAATATAGCTCTCCTTAGGTGTCATGATGTGTATAGAAATTGTGTGTGACTTATTTATAATGCACAAAGATGTAGCATTTGCTAATGCATTGATGGGGAGTACAAGGTGGAAGATACAATTTCAATATGTTATCCTAATAGTTAGAAAGTGATAAGTAGATCCTTCATGTAGAAAAAAAATGGCCCTCATATAATTTCAAGTAGTCAATGAACTAATACTTATGCTCAGAAGAATAGGGAAAAGTGACCATAGAAAAACCTATATTACAATAATAATATAGTTTGAAAAATCACCATTCTACTCTAGAACTAAACTCCATGTGAACGTGTTATTAACCATGGCTTCTAGAGATGAGGAATGACTGTATTCTCCAAAATTACTTGTAGAACTGGATATAATAAGTTTACAAGGGTACCAACTCAGTTGTAGGATTTTTAAGACATTTTTTTTATGCATTTAACTGCATGGAGTCCTTATAGACAAGTCAATGAATGAAATATTATTATCTAAATATCTCAACAATGGAGTAGAAGCAAAGCATTCATTAGTTCTTGTATTATATAAATAGTGGATAAAAGAATCAGGGTAGGAGGCTTCAACTTTGGATGCCCAAGGTTGAGCTCTAAGAAAAAACTGAAGACACTTGTATCATTTTTCATGAGCTCCATTTTAACACCCTTGCTATAAATTTTGGCATCAACTTTCAAGAATCTCACAATAAAACATTTTTAGATAGCCTTGAAGTGCCAACACTTAATATAAAGATAGCAAGGTCCCACAAAATGTGATATAAGAAACATCATAAAATAATATGAAAGAAACACAAAAGAAAATTTGTTATTTCATGTTTTTATGACAAAAAAAAATTATTTTTACAAAGGACGTTTTTGTCAAAAATCATGTTTTTATTGAGGTTGCTGAGGCTAGAGCCTATTGTATTGGAGAAGAGCACATATGGAAGTTGACTTGTGCTTGTTGATGACTGTGAAGTAGGGAAACCATAGTTGTGTTTTAGGATAGTTTACATATTTGAAGCAGATCATATGAGTGTGGCTATTGATGTGTTGGGAGGAGACGCTCGTGACTATCATATGATGTGGAGTTGGGTAGAACAATGTGAATTGTGCTAGAGGATGTTGGCACTATCCTTTAGAAGGCTCATCAAGCGTGAAGACTCTAGGTAATACCAAAAGGTATGCCCTACATGTAATATGGGAGAACTTGTTAGTATATCCTATGGGAGATGATGATGCAGCATGTTATATTCAAGAGCACATGTCCTATGAGCAAGTGGACTTAAGAGCATGTTTGAAGGCAAGTGTGTATGGTGGGTTAGGGTGGAGGGTATGTAGCTAGCATTGCTTTCATCATGATTGGAGCAACCCTCATGAAGACTCACAATGATGGTATCATGAATTGAGGTGATTCTGAAATGAGGTGGAAAAGTGCATTGAATTGCAAGTGAGCTCAGAGGAAACGAATATTATGGTTATTGGTAGATTGTGGTAGGGAATTGTAGAGACCCACCAATATTTTGTTTATGATATTGAAACTGGGTAGCAATTGTGTGAATTGAGGCCATGTTGTAGAGCCACCTAGGAGCAGCATTTGATAGGGTTTGCAACGACCTATTTGAACTATGAAGCACTTTAGGTGATAGCATAGAAAGTGTATCTAGTGGGATACATCCAACTATCTCAAAGTTTTTGACAAAATATTGCACTTTCAAGGTATCCCAAAAGATTACAAGATTGGATATTTTGAATGTAGTCTTGAGAGCAAGAACCAGGCACAAGTTTAAAAGATATGACAGATGTTTGCAACAAGCTGGGAAGAATGCAACCATGCTCTTAAAGCCTCAAAAGAAATTAAGCATGCTCATGAAGCCAAGTTTTGCATGTCAAATCATGACTTGTCTATCAGATTATCTTATCTTCCATCACAATATGTGAAGGAGACATAGGATAATGCAAATGCACACATAGTGCTAGAGAGTATTGATGATGCAAAGGTTTTTACTAGGGATGCTTCTATACTATCTGATATGTGCATTGGCACTATAAATATAGATGTATTGATTGTAATTGTAGATGTAGACATAGTGCCTAAGGGTTGCAAAGATGCACATATCTTGACTGAGGATGCTTTTATGTTGTTAGATATGTTGGTTGATTCTCATGTTGTAGATGCATTCACTAATACATTACTAGTGAAGGGTATAATACATGCAAAGGGTGCTATACATGGTGTATTGAAGTTTGGGTCATATGCTTTAATGTGCATGACAATGGGAAAAAGATGGAAATGGTTCATGCAAGGGAAGTTGTAGGATGTGAGAAGTTGCAATGGGATTTTGCATTACCATTTGATCGTGGAGGGCCTAATTAGTTCATGGATTTGGTTATATAGGGTTACATGATAGTTGGATATTGTTAACTATGAATGCCTTATGATCTAGGTGGGAGTGTTTGTAGTTGATATGCATTAATGAGAATGACCGCGATTTGGTTTCATGATCTAGGTAGGAGGATAATGATGCACATGCTCATTTGGGTGAAAATCATATGGGTGTTTGATCATGGTGGGCTACATACTGTGGCACATGCAAGTGATGTGTGGGTTCGGAGGTGGTGAATATCTTGTGGCATGGAAAGCAATGCATGAAAACTCTCAGTGTGAAAATTTTCATGTTATTATGAAGATACAGAGAATATACATCATGTTAGCTTAGTGGAGACTTCTATATCATTATGAATCTATGGGTAACGTGAGCTCATTCTCTTTCTGAGTATATGGGTGTGTTGTCATGCAAAGGACTCATTTTCATGGTTGCATAAGCATAAATATATAATACCCATGCTAATAAGGATGGCTACTTGATTGCCTTAGTAGTGGTGTTGTTATCATGCATTAGTAACTTGATTATGGAAAGATCATTATTGTTGTTGTGACCTTCACTCTAGGGGTGTAAAAGAGAAAAGCATATGAAGCATGTTTTAAGGAAAAGCTACATGATTAGAAGGAGTGCGACATTTATTAACACTATGAGCTTTGGGGAAGGGAAATGTCTATCTTTCAAGAGGAGAAGAATGTAATGAAGACTTGAAATCACAAATATAAAGGTAGCATACAGTGATAAGAGAGGAGATGATGGGTGTTTTTTTGAACAACCATGTTTTTATTAAGGTTGGTGAGGCTAGACCCTCAAGGGGTACACCTTATAGAATATGTAAGATATCATGTGAGTTCAAAAGAAAAGATATTTTATTTAGTAAAATTTATAGGATTATATTTATAAAATATATTTTTCAATTACAATTTAAAAAAAGTCTGTAAGTTTAGTAAAGTAAAAGGGATCATTTTATGGCCTATCATATATAAGGAAAGGGTATTTCTTACTATCCTTTGAACACATGTTACATAGATGATTTCTTATAAGTGCAACCCCCAAGGGCTAGAGCCTATTGCAAGAGAGAAGAATACAGATAAAAGTGGCAATATACCTATGGCTCTCTTTGCAAAGAAGCCCAAAGATATTGAAGAAGTTGAGTTTTTAAGAAGTTGAGTTGAAGACTCTTGGAATAAAAAAACAAAGGAAAACTCAGTATGCATATAGCTTGCATACATTTTGTCCAAACGAGATAAAATTTAACTATGGAATAGCACAAAAACAAGACAACATACCTGTAACTTTGTTTACAAAGAAATCGTAAGATGTTGAAGAAGAAGTTGAGTGTTCTTAAGATCATTGTTCTTGACTATAAGAGACTCCTAGAGTACCAAAACAAAAGAAATTACATGTCAGAGAATGCACATAACTTGCACAAGTTTTGACCAAGCGAGATAAAACTTTACCATAGACCATCCAATGAAGAGAACAATATACTAATAAAGTTTTGTGAAGAAAATATTAGGGCTTTGGTACAACAAGCTCTACTCCCATAAAACACTTTAAACTCACTCTATGTTTGTGTAGAGGAAATGAAATTTCACAAGGTTACAGATAGGGCAAGTAACAATGAGGTTATAAGATTTCATTAGGAAAGAAGAAGTGGAAAAAGAGATATGATAAATTTGAGTTCTGCCTAAGAAAGAGGGGGAAACTGAAAACGGGAGAAATAAAAAGTCAAACATTAAAAACTAAGAAAATGAAAATTTGAGTCACAAACTTCTAGGAAGTCTCGGCATTGTATTTCCTACATTTTTCCTTATTTTATTAGTGAGGGAAGATTTGGGCCAAGATATGTCTAGAAGATTCATGTTACATGAACTTGGAATCCCAGCTCTCTCATTGATTAGGCCTATATTTGTTTATTCACTCCTTAAGGGGAAAAAAAGAGAGTCCATATACAAAAATGGCATTTTAAAAATACTTTATTTTGAACTCACGTGATGCACACATATATTCATGAGTAACTTACCCAAGTATGTAAGTAACTTGGCTTCTCTTTATTTCCATTTACAAATGGCTACCGACAAATGATTCAAATATAACATGATGTTATGGGCATTGAAGGATGATGATAGACTAACAGGAGATATGGTAGTTGGAAAGAGAAAAGAAAAGAGGATGGATGAAACCATGGAAGAGAAAGTGAATCATTTCTATATGCTGCAACATGCATCCATCGAAAGGTGACTGGGTAGATACGAGCATGCCAAAAGGGAACAAAAGGCAACTGCATAATTTTAGTGTAGCTCACATCATCGATTTATTCAATATTCCAAGGGTATAGAGCAGTTATTATGGTTCATGCCTATGAGGAAGTCTCTAGGGAGAAGTGAAAGTTCTTCAGGAAATATAATCCAAATGTAAATGTGTGCTTGCTTCGTTGTTGTATCTAGAAATTGTATATGGCAACTCATCTAGGTACTTCAATGTAGAGTACAAGTTCTATAGCACCGCATGGTAATGCTGTTGAAGCATTTGGGGTTGAAAGTCTACCACGAGGTAAGTGATATTAGGTTGAAGGAAGATTCAGAGAGAGCAATTCATGAAAGAGAAGGTGTTCAAATAAATTGAAGAATACTCATAGAGGTGAAGCTTGTCAATTTATTTCTGCATCCTAAGAAGATAAATCCCTTGTAGACCAAAAACGTGCATCAAACAGTAGCTTCTTCTCTCTTGCTCAGACCGCCAATCTGATGCTTCCGTTGGCTCTAAAAGGGAGGGTAAAATACTAGGACACCTAGTGAGAATTCTCCTAGATCACTCCTTCTTCTCCTCCCAGTTTCAGAGTGTTGTTTGCTACTTGTAAACAAGGATTGTGCCTCGTGCAATTTTGCAAATCCTTCTTTTTGTATAAAATTGCCCAAAAATGGCTAAAATCCACTTCGATTTTTTTTTACATGTCCCCTAGAGTTTTCCACTCTATGTCCTTGTAGCAGCACGGCATCCATCCCCTCTTAACCTACACATCCTTTGGCATGCGCCAAAGTCTTATGGATGTGCAATGTTATAAGAAGTATCCTCTGCCATGTCAATGTCTTCATCTTCTACCTCTTCTTCTTCCAATATATTCTCATGTTCATGCTTAGTATCCAACTCCTTCAAATCATATGCTGAAGACTCCCTATGTTTTAAGAGATTGATACATTGTCTAGCCATTGGAATCCTTAGAGCTATCCCATCCATCTCATTTAATGGATAGGTAGCATTGTAAAAAAAAAACCTTACCACTATGTTGATTTTTTAAGCTGTAAACCAACACCTAGTCCCCTTCTTGTATAGATTGTGGTCAAAGTCTATGTCACTTGTCAAACCTCTTTTTGTTCTTGATCCTTGTAGTCTTTGGCTTTTTCATGGCTACCTCAGTGTCTTTAGATGTTCTTTCTAACTAGCTAATGCATAAGACTAGCAACTCTTCTCTATTCAAACCCTCTTCCCATGGTAGAACACTCCAAGTAGCAATTGTTTCCTCAATAGGCATGATTGGCTGTTGTCCATACATTAACTCAACAAGCATATACCTTGTAACTACACTATGAGTGGTCCTATCAACCCACAAAGTAAAGGGTAACATTCTTGGCCACTCTTTCATTCTGTCCTTGCATGACTTTGCTAATGCCTTAATGATAGGCTGATGACCCCTTTCACTTTTGCCATTTGCTTCAAGATTATAGGCTAAATTTAAAGCCAGGTTGATACCCAATCGTGAAAAGAAGTCATAAACCTCATTTGCATCCAATTATCCTCTATTAGCAACCACTTTACTAACACAAGCATGCCTACAAAAGACTTCTTCCAATAAGAACTTACAAACTACTTGAGTAGTCTTTGTACTAAGAGCTCGACCTCCACTTGATTTGTCAAGTCTTCTTGTGTACGCACAAGATATCTCATATTCCATAAACTTGTAGGCATGGTAACTAGATCAGCTACCTGTTTGTAATGCATAGACAATGGATAGGTTGATTACAACCCGTCTCTATGCTTTACCAATGGAATACATTTGATAGTCACTGCATGATTCCACATAATGATCCACATCTTTATACATGTTCTGCCACCAATATTTCTCTTTGGTCTTGGCAAACATGCCCCAAATTCCTCTATGTCTATCCCATAAACTTTCATGAAACTCTTGCATCATTTGTTGTTGAGAAGCACTATCTCCCAATACAAGTAGTGGAGCTCCTCTCTTTTTCTTTGCATGCTTCCATAAATATCCATCTTTCAAGAAAATCCCATAAGATTTTCTTTTAATCCTTTTGAATTCAACTTCAAACCACTCAGCCTTCTTTGTCATGAGGCTGAGATATTGGCCTATTTTCAGCAAATCATCCTCATACAACTCTTCATAAATTGTATTCCCACTGAAGCATAACACTGATGATGCTTTCTATCTATTGCCCATCTCTTCTCCATTGCTATAAACTCTTTTCTTTTACTATTGAAATCCTTGTTACAATTGTTGTACCTATTGTATTTGTTGTTATGATAGTTGTACATGCATTAACGACAATTATACTGGCTATTTTTAGATATGTACCTGTAGTAACAACAATTGCGTACTCATTCCCTGCTGTCATAAAGTCATTTTCACCACCTATCACATTGTCCTCTTCATTTTCTATCGACTCCTCTTCATCTTCAAACCTTCCTTGTGAAAGCATATTAGCCATGGGGTTTTCTCTACCTGCAATATGTTGAAAATCATGGTTAAGTGACCTTATATATGCAATCCATTGTAGCATGGCAATATCAAGAGTTGAGAAATTTACTATCATGCCCAATAGAGGTAGACAATCACTCTTTACCACTACATGAGCTCCCATAAAGTACTCCCTATCACACTTAAGGGCTGTCACTACACCCCAAAGCTCTCTTTTGACTTAAGAATACCATTGTTGCCATTCATTGAGGACCTTTGATCCAAACCGAATGGCATACCTATTCCCATCATCATCATCCTAACCAATGCCGATTGGGCTTGTATCCGTGGTGAGAATAATAGGGTTCCCATTCTCATAATTTTCTCTCTTTAGTTTTGATGTTGAAATCAATAAGCTCTTCAACTTCTGGACTACCTTTGGATTCTGTTTACCCCACCAAAACTTTTGCCATTTTCTCAAGAGGTGATATAAAATTTCAGCCACATGAGAAAAATGTGTAATCCATATCAAGTAAAAGACACATGCACCCAAAAATTTTCTTACCTCAAATACATTCAAACATATCTCCTGCATCTTGCTTATGACATCAATCTTTACTGGTGAGGGCTTTTTTCCATATGGTCTACACATGTGCCCAACAACTAATACTTCCTCCACTCCAAAAACAGACTTTTCTCTTAACAGAGTCAAATGCACTTCTTCAAGATAACTGAAAATCCTATCACAATCAACAATATGATCAGCCAGAAACCTTCTACATCCCTGCTCATTAAGCTCTTCATTCTTCTCATGGATATCACACCCTTTTATCAGCACATCATCAAGAAATGATAAGGTCAACTGAGGGATGTACTCCCTCAAAACTTTACACATAGCATTCATTATATGCCCCACTCGATTGGTTGCTCCTTGTGGAAGCGCACACATCCTAACTAATCCAAGGGGTGTCTTCATGGTAGTGATATCCCGGCTTTCTAATGCAAGCTAGAACTGATCATATCTTGAATATAAATCTCCCATAGAGTAAATTACCATGATGCTAGCAAATGCTTATGTAAATTCATCCACTATCAGGCTTGATCCAACATTCCTTATGGTGACTTATGGAACTAGTTGTGAATCATGTATAAACCTCAAAGAACCATTCTTCTTTGGAACAATAAACCACAGATTCGAATATGGAGTTGAAGAGGGCTCCAAAATCTGCATCCTGATCTTCTCGTTCAAAAGCTCCAGTAGCTTAGGAAAATATGCCTGAGGTACTGGAATAAGCTTTACATTCCATGGCACATGAGGTACTGTAAAGATCACCATAGGTGCAACTATGGTCGGATCAACACATCCAATTTCATCTGGCTGAAATGCAAAGGCTTTTGCATCCATTACCAAAATCTGCAAGAAAAATGCTTTTTTTTAGGCAGAAGAAATCTTGTATCACCAATTTTCAACTTTTGTAAAGTTTTCGCTATAAATTTATGTCCTACTCCATGTGGATCCCGCAAACTAGGCTAATGAGACACTTTTTTAGCCACCCCATCACTTTCAAGTGGTACAGGCAAAGCCACAATCTTAACCTTCTTTGCAACTATTTTTTACTTTGTATCCACCCTTGCTTCAACCTTGTTATGCAACCCATATTGCAATGCATAACATTCATACTCAACAAAATCTTAAAAGACTTCATATACCTCTAGACTGTCAACATAAATAACATTTCTTTCTGTCATGTTTTCAACATTAATTGCTACAAAAATTTTAGCCACTATATCAACATCAATCAGCCCTGGAATACCTTCGTTTTTGTAGCCATCAAACCATATGCCTTCATCTCTTTTTCAACCCATCCTACATATTTATTTTCAGCCTTGCACATAGCCGAAATATTCTCAAAATTTCCAAGACTACATGCTATCCATTCCTCCAATCCAGACACAAACACAATTTTCCCTTTTCTTGGAGGCATAATTACCTTTCTAGAGGAACTGCCATAGCCTCCACTTACAACAGTGTTGCCTAAAAACCCTTAAACTCTAGTGCATTAGGTGGCATGGGAATATCTTGCAGTGTATCCCAATTGTGGGGATGATTCACACAAAGAGTGAGAAAGTGTACCGCTGAGAAACTATACCACCTTTGTATTGTCTTTACTCGGAACTTGAGCATATAAAGAGCCTGTCAAGATTGTGGGAGAGAAGGAAGGAGTCTCGCTTGAAGCTTTCTTGCTTGCACAATGGGGAAAGACACACAAGGGTGGAGGCTGAAAACAGTTTTCCTCTTCTTAGTTGTCTAAGCCAAAAGAACTCAAGTACAAAGAAATAGAAGAACCCTATATATGGGTCTCAAACCAAACTCAACTAACTAAGGTGGCATACTAACTGAGCCACGAACTAGAGTAGATAAGGATAGCTATCATGTAGCTATTATTCATGGACGGTGTACCAACCGCGCCTGCAACTGACAAGTCGGTGACATAAATACACAACGGTCACCCTGGCGTATCACGAGTGGAGCTCGATATCTCAACACTCCCCCTCGAGCTCAATCCCAATTCCTGCACACCAAGCAGGTCTCTGAACTTGCGCAGCTTCTCTGTGCCCAATGCCTTCGTGAATATGTCAGCTACCTGATCCTCTGTGCTGACATAAACTAGATCAATAAGACCTAGTAAAACCCTCTCTCGCACATAGTGATAATGCACCTCAATGTGCTTTGTTCTAGCATGATAGACTGGGTTATTTGCCAAGTGTATACTACTCATGTTGTCACAATAAATGACAACTGGCCCATCTGTAAACTGATGCATATCATAAAGTAGCTTATGCAACCAAGCTACCTCACATGCAGCCATTGATGCACCCCTGTACTCAGCCTCTGTGCTTGACAAGGCAACTGTAGGCTGTTTCTTGCTGCTCCAAGTGACTGCAGCACTCCCAAAAGAGAACACATATCCATTGGTAGATCGTCTATCAGAAATACTACCAGCCCAATCAGCATCAGTGTATCCATGCAACTGTATCTGAACCCCAGTCTCATAAAATAGTCCATACTGCAATGTGGACTTCACATACCTGAGTATGCGTCTAGCCGCATCCAAATGTGGTTTCCTTGGAGCCTGCATAAACTGACTTACCAATCCAACAGCATAGCTCAAATCTGGCCTGGTAATAGTCATATAAATCAAACTTCCTACTATGCGTCTGTACATAGTAGGGTCTTCTAGAAGCTCACCTGCATCTGTGCTCAGCTTCACATTCTGCTCCAAAGGAACTGAAATAGGCTTACAGCCTGTCATCCCATATTTGGATAGCATGTCCAATCCATACTGCCTCTGCAAGAGCTGTATCCCACTTGGTGATCTAATCACCTCAATGCCCAAGAAATAGCGTAGCTCTCCCAAATCCTTCATCTCAAACTTCTGCTTCAATAGCATTTTCACATGAAGGATATCTTCATCACTGTCACCTGTCATAATCAAATCATCAACATAAATGACAAGTAGCATAATACCTTTCTCTGTTTTTCTCACATAAAGTGAGAAATCTGCCTTGGAAATCTGAAAGCCAATAGTGACAAGATACTGTCCTATCTTGTCAGACCATGCCCTAGGTGCTTGCTTCAAGCCATACAAGGCTTTCTTCAACCTGCAAACAAACTCAGGATGAACAGCATGCACATAACCTGGCGGCTGCTCCATATATACCTCTTCTTGCAAATCACCATGCAAGAAGGCATTCTTTACATCCATCTGATGTAAAGACCATCCCTTTGATGTAGCCATAGCAATGACCGCTCTTACGGTTGCCATCCTTGCAACCAGACTGAATGTTTCTTCATAGTCAATACCATATGTCTGTGCATACCCCTTGACTACTAATCTTGCCTTGTATCTGTTCACAGAACCATCTGCATTGTGCTTCACCTTATAAACCCACTTACAGCCAATTGCATTTTTACCTTTAGGAAAAGGTACCAATTCCCATGTAGCATTAGCTTCCAAGGCATCCATTTCTTCATCCATGGCTTTCTCCCATTTTTCTTTTCCCATGGTTTCCTCAAAAGAAGTGGGTTCTGGTTCCTGTATTACTTTAACCATATATGCATAGTCAATGGCTGTAAATCCATCATATTTCAGCCTATCCACAGGATACCTAGCTCTCGTAGACCTGCGCAAAGTAGGTTCACTCCCAGGTGCTCTCAAAACATCCCTGGTCTTCCTTACTCCAGGTGTAACAATAGAAGGAATACCCAACTCATCATCAATGCTCTGTTCTGAGCCACTGGATTCACCATCCACATAAGAGTGACCTGCATTCACATCAAACATGGGATGATCAACCTTCTCTTTTCCTTTTCGTGATACCTGCATACCACTATCTGCATTACTTTGAGAAGATTCTCCTGATCTCAATCTGCCTGTCCGTGGCGAAGAATGTGAACCACTACTAGAGGACGCTCCAGGTCCACTAATATTTTGTGACTGCTACTGTGAATTTTGTGCAGCATTACCATTTTGTGCATCTACATCATCAATCACATTTACTGGTTTATACCAGCTACTCATCTCATCAAAAATAACATCTCTGCTCACTATAAACTTACGAGTAGAAGGGTTATAGCATCTATACCCTTTTTGCTACAGAGAATAACCAATAAAGATGCACTTCTCAGCTTTTGGATCCAACTTGGATCTCAACTCATCTGACACATGTACATAGGCAATGCGACCAAAAATTTTCAAATGAGAAATATCTAGTTTCCTACCAGTATACCTCTCCTCTGGAGTCATTCCATGTATTGCTGCAGTGGGAGTCCTGTTCATTATGTAGACTGCTGTAGCAACTGCTTCAGCCCAATAAAAATCTGGCAAGTCTTTTTCATTTAGCATGGCACGAGATACCTCTCCAATATGCCTGTTTTTTCTTTCTGCAATTCCATTTTGTTGTGGGGTATGACTGCATGAATATTGCTGCTTTATGCCATGCTCCTGCAGGAACCTTGCAAACTCATTTGAGAGGTACTCTCCCCCTCCATCTGACCTTAGGCATTTTATCTGCAGGCCTGTTTCTTTTTCAACCATCGCTTTAAGAGTTTTGAAATGCCCAAAAACTTCACTTTTCTTTTTCATAAAATACACCCAAACTTTTCTGCTATAGTCATCAATAAAACTGACAAAATAATGACAGCCTCCAAGAGATGCAGCTTTAGTTGTCCACACATCAGAGTGAATTAATTCCAATGGCTTCTCACTCTCTTGAACATGTCTAGGAAATGGTTTCCTTGCATGTTTTCCAAACTGACAAGCTTCACATACCTTATGCATTTCTGCAACCTTGAATTTCGACAAACCTGCAATAATATTTTGGGCCTGCATTGATTTAAGTCGCTGTACATTAACATGACCAATGCGTTTATGCCAGATATCAATATCTGCAACTACACCGGTCCCATGTGCAAACATTGCTGCACTCAATTCAGACATGTCTGCATCCAATGTAAACATTCTTCCCTTCTTCTTTCCTTTTGCTATCACGCGACCTTTATTTTTCATATCCTCAACAAAGCATCCATGAGGATTAAATCTGACCTGCAAGCCCTGCTCAACCATTTGACCAACAGAAACCAGATTCTTGGTGATATTCGGGACATGAAATACATCGGACAGGTATTTCTTTTTCCCATCCTGCATAGACAAAGGAATTTTTCCAATCTGCACAATAGGATGTGCAGTATCATCACCAGTCTCCACAAATCCTAGTTTTTCCATTTTCCTTGCATCCTCCATCCATTCTGCATGACCTGTCATATGGTTTGATGCACCTGAGTCAACATACCATACATCGTTGCTTTCTTCTGCACTTGTCACAGAATTATTCATGTACTGCACCATAAACAGATGCTCATTTCAGTCATCACCCTGTTTACTAGAGGATGCATAATTTCCTTGTTGCAGTTTTCCATTCATGATGTCATTCTGCTTTTTATAGCAGTCTTTAGCCATATGACCCATTTTACCACAATAGTAGCATTCAACATTACTGTTTGCATTTTGGCCTCTTTGCCATCCACCACGACCTCTTTGGCTCCCCCTGCCTCTAGAGTTACCACGTCCTCCTCCATAGGACTAGTTTTCTTGAGTTTGCTGCATATTCTGATTTCTACCACGACCTCCAAGTCGGCCTCCTCTACCTCTGCCTCTACCTCTTCCAGCATTTGAGTAGAAGACAGCTTCCTTTGAAGTTCCTCCTGAAGAAGATGCACCACCATTTCTCTGTTCCTCAGAAATTAGAAGAGCAATCAACTCCTCAAAATCAGGAAATCTTTCACGAACTGAAATGGATGTCCGAAACTGTGCATAATCCTTTCCTAGACCATTCAAGGTCACAGAAACTAAATCATCATCTTCCACTGGCGACCCAATGGAAGCAAGTGCATCTGCAATCTTCTTCACCTTCATGTGGTAGTCATTGATGCTCATATTTTCTCTTTGCACATTGTGCAACTCTTGCTTGAGCTGCATTTTCCTGGCTTGCGTATTTGTGCTATACATCTTTGACAGAGTATCCCATGCCTCCTTTGGCGTACTTGCATCCTGAATATGCACAATCATAGAGTCTGAAATGCTGATAGACAGCCAGTACATAACTTTCCTGGGTCTCTCATGCCATGCTTTGAATGCCTGCATTTGCTGTTGATTTGGAACATCAGGAAGAACTGGTTCTTCTTCATTTCCTGCAACAAATTCCCAATATCCTTTTCCCATAAGGAAATTCGTCATTCTAAACTTCCATGCCTGGAAGTTGTTCTTGTCAAGCTTTTCAGTGACAATCTGTGAAAGAGAATCAGACGCCATTACAGAATACTGCAAGAAATTCTGTCACTACAAAAAACACAGCTTCACCCTCACAAGGGCAAATCTGCAAAACTGGTGAAAGTGGTATTTGACCACACAGTCACTTCCTAGTGACGATTTTGCATAAACAGGAACCAAGGATGATTCTGAAACTCCCAATGTCTCTGCGCACAAGCATACGATACAATTTCTACAGTAACTTTTCACCGACCTGTAGAACAGTGGCTGCACAGCATAAAACTGGGCCTTTTCGTGAGTGCATGCAGAAAACTTCCGCCTCCAAAACAGGCCCCGAAATGGCCTCAAATAAAAAAAACAAGGTCGCCAAGGGCTAAACCCCTTTCGCGCAACATATATTGCCCTTTTTCTTTACCGCGAAGGGCGTCTCAACCTGAGACAATGCACTCCTGCACTTTCCGGCTGTGCTACCTGCAGAGATCTGCTCCCGAAACAGAAAATGAAAGCAACATTGCTCCTCTTACCAGAACACCGCGAGCTTGGCTTGCTTTCTTGAGCTCCTTACCACGAACAAGGCTCTGATACCATGTCAAGATTGTGGGAGAGAAGGAAGGAGTCTCGCTTGAAGCTTTCTTGCTTGCACAATGGGGGAAGACACACAAGGGTGGAGGCTGAAAACAGTTTTCCTCTTCTTAGTTGTGTAAGCCAAAAGAACTCAAGTACAAAGAAATAGAAGAACCCTATATATGGGTCTCAAACCAAACTCAACTAACTAAGGTGGCATACTAACTGAGCCACAAACTAGAGTAGATAAGGATAGCTATCATGTAGCTATTATTCATGGACGGTGTACCACCGCGTCTGCAACTGATAAGTCGGTGACATAAATACACAACGGTCACCTTGGCGTATCACGAGTGGAGCTCGATATCTCAACAGAGCCATCATCCAAGGCTTTTATTTCTAGCCTTGATTCCCAAATATAGGGCTACCCCAAAATAACCAAATATGAATCCTGCACAAAAAAATGATATTCATCCCTAACATCGCCAATAGTCACGGGTACATTTGAACAAGGCGCATAAAGATCCCTTGATGAATGTTTGCTGCCTGCATGTGCCATCTTGGATATACATCAATCAGCCAACCTCCATTCTCATAAAAGCTGTGTGCCATAACATTGATTTCAGAAGCATGATCCAAGAAAGCTATGCAAGGTGTCTCTCTTTCTCCCACTTTAACTATTGTCTCTATTGTAGCACGAGCCCAATGCCTTCGTAAATAATGATTTCTTGGAATAAAATGAGCATCTTCTTCTTCATGTACTTGTTGGAGGATATCCCCATTATACATAGCTTTCTCTCTATGCTTAATGTTTCCTATAAGACCAAATTTAGCCAAGCTTGCTATCTACACTCCCATTTAACCCATTTTCAACATCAACCTACTCCAAATCAGCATTGCATGCATCATCATATTCCCTCTGATGTTGTTTCTCCATGTGTTTTTCAACTTGCATCAATGCTTGCAAAACTTCACCATCAAACTATCTTTTTCATTTTAGCATATCAATGATTGCATCATGAAACTCACGTTTCATGATTCCAAGAACTTCGCCCAAGTGTGAATTCCACTCTACTGCCAAGTATGGGATCTTCCAAGACCTTTTTAAGATTTATGGTAGTCTCAAGATCCAATTGTAACCTATAACTAGGATGCTTGCCCCTTTTCTTTCCTTCTTGTTTCTTCTCTTGACATGCATCCTCCATAACATGCCCATGTATGGCTTTTTCAGCCTCTTTTTGCTACTCCACTTTACTTTGTATTATGCATTTAGATGGGCCTGAAAGGAAGGTCCAGCAATGTCCTCATCTCTTCTTCTCTTTTCTTCCACAAGAGCTTCTTAATTATGAACCTCAGCCAAATAAGCACAGACTGAAAATGAATCCAATGGTGCACTCCATCCTATTCTCCCTTGTATACTCTGACTTGCATCAACTGATTCAGACTTTGTTGTTTTTCCTTTTTCCATGCAATCTAATGCCTACATCGAAACACAAGATTTTTCTTCAGCCATGCCTCCTTTACGAGCTTCTTTGGTTCTTTCAATTCTCAACCCATATGTGGTTGCATATATGTCAACAAATGTTGTCCTTGATGTCATCTCTTCCAACCTCTTTTGCATGCCACCATTTCAAAATTTTCCTCTATTAGAAGACGAGTTTCTATTACATGTATTTTTCCATCTTTCCAAAAGACTAACCTTTTTCTTCCGCTTCACGGTAGGCTGTACAGTCTTGCTTTTCATGTCGTAGATTGTCACGCCAAATGCATCTCCTCTTGTATCTTTCTTTGTATGGTCTTTAGGCTATTGCCTAACCCTTCTCTTCTACCTTAACATCCAACTTTTTGACCTTTGCATAGATTTGTGTCAAATTTAGCCTCAAATCACACATGCCTTTCATTAATTAATCCATAGTATCAACTTTAAGAGCCTCACCAATAGGTATAGCCGGTTATTCTACCATAGCCATAGGCGCGTTGGCTACAATTTTGCCCTCTTCTGAGTAGTGGCAGGTGTGGTTCCTGTACCCCATCTTAATCTCATATGCTCTCTCTTTACCAATATATGCGCTGCCTTAGTTACATTAGTCTAATTTGATTTCAGTCCCTTTTCAGAAGAGGTATCTTCTAAATTATCAGTCAGCTTCTCATGCAAGACACGATCTGCAACCTTCAAAAACAAATCAATTTTTACACTCTCCAATGATTGCTGCTCATCGGCATCCAATTGCCTATACCAACTTTCAAATTCATAGAGGAAAGCATCTTCCAATAAAAAAGCTTCTCTCAAAGCTTTCTTAAAAGTTTCCCAATCATCATGTCTTCTATGTAGCTCATTAATCCAATCATGCAATGCATGTATGGCCAAACGAGAGAAATACCGACTCCATGCATAGTGTTGTACCCCATGAAACAACATCTTTTCTTTAGACAACCAGATGAAGGCCGAAACATTTTGATCCTTAAACTACTTCAATTCCTATCCCACTGTCTGCAATGCATTCACAGCTAGGAATCAATTCTTTTTACTTTCTCCCAAGTTTGCATCTACTGTTGTAACAACAACAACTATTGTTGTTGTTGTTGTAACAAAGCAATCATCTGTTGTAAAGCATCACCACCACTTGAACTTGCAAAATCCCCCATCTTTACACACCTACTACTACCGAATTTCATGTCAGATTCATATCACTGTCAGAGCATTTGGGGTTGAAAGTCTACCATAGGGGAAATAGATAATAGCGTGAAGGGAGATTCAGGGAGAGAAATGGATGAAAGAGAAGGGGTTTGAAGAAATAGAAGATGTAGAAGAATACTCATCGAGGTGAAGCTTGTCAATTTATTTCTGCATCGTGAGAAGATAAATCCCTTATAGACAAAAAACGAGCATCAAACAATAGCTACTTCTCTACTGCTCAGACTGCCAATTTGATGCTTCCGTTGGCTTTGAAATGGGGGCAAAATAGCACGACACCTCGTCAGAATTCTCTCAGATCACTTCTTCTTCTTTTCCTAGTTTGGAGTGCTATTTATTATTCCTAAACTTCGATCGCACCTCGCACGATTTTGCCAATCCTTCTTTTTGCATTAAATCCCCAAAAAATGGCTGAAAGCCATTTACTTTTTTCTAAAAACATGTCATCCTATTCTAGAAGTTGTCTACAACTTTTGAATATTTACAAAAAATAATATAAAAAATATCAAAAACAGGCTTAACTTGTCCAAAAATCTAGTATTTTTGAACCATCCACACTACGCACATTGACACTAATGACTAATATCGCATTAGCTCTCTGAATCAATAAGAAAGTCGAATGCCAATACACTCTAGATTTTTTCACATTGTGTTGGTGTAGCGGCCTGACAATGTGGCTAGCATTGTTTTGTGAAGCGCATTGACAAATTATGCTCCATGATAGACTCTGGTGTCATGGAAAAGTTTGAACAAGAGAGTCAATGACAGACAATAGATCCCAATATTATAGTGGATGAGATAAAGTATTTTGGCAACTTGCAAAGTGTTATTTCAATAGATTATCATAGCTTCTCCATGATCAAATTTGATGTATATTAGTTTAAATTTGTGTTGTAAAAGGAGCAAGGGTAACTATTTGATAAGGGCCATCTATGCCATCTAGATTCTTGGAGCTAGATTCTCAGAAAACATGGAATATTAGCATGGCATGTTTATCTTGCAAGGTCACTGTGAGCATGTGCACGGTCTTTTAAGAAAATTTTACTAAAGCATAAAAAAGTCACAAATTCTTTTTTTTACTTTGCAATATGCTCTTAATTGATTTCAAATAGGTAATCTTATATCCTAATCTACAACCACCTTGTTGGTGGTATGTTGTGCCTATAATATCTTGGATAGCTCAAGTATATGATGAAAGTAATGTCCCTAGGGTGGATGTGGAGAGTATAGAGATAGAGGAGTCACTATTGCAAGGGGTGGAGGATGAGGAAGGCTTGTAGCATGTGGAGGAGACAAATATGGGCAATCCATGGGAAGAGACAATAGTATAAGAATTCTATGACACTCAAGTGAACTCTTTTTTCTAAGAAGACCTATGCATAGACCTTCTAGTGTATGCCAAGCTATGGCAAGAGCTTGTCATGCAACCATAGGATCAATTGTATTTGCATCCATTTGTTATCCAATTTATTGACTATTCACTTATATTGGTACTTTACTCTATGTTCTCTAAATTATGTATTATTTTATAGATATACATTATCGTGTTTCACTTTTACCCTTATATTGAATGAGGCTAACATCGATTTTTGGTTGTGCATGCCATTGTAAATGTTCTAGAAAGAAAAATGAGTTGGTAGTGTATAGATAATAAGATACAAGAGATCTTCATGCATGTCTTTGGATTAGATGCACACTTCAGGGACATAGTAGATTAGGAGTTGTCTCCATCAATATTTAGGCATTCTACCTTACCATGCTCTAATGATTTGATCTCCAACAAGCAAAGCCAATGCTTTAGGCTAGCTACAAAGGAAGGCTCGGGAACACCTTGCTCAACCAATGTAGGTGGTGGCTATGGTCGATGCCTCAAGAAGCCGCAGACTTCCTCTCCTTCTTGTTCTAGGGATGATTTTGGGGGCCAGTTCTATGGATATACAATGTTGTGAATCCAGGATTAGTCGCTAATCCTCCTTACTTCCATGTCGGTTCTAGAGAGGGGGACGTCGGCATGTGCTATGAAGATACCACTTAAGTGTCCTCCTCCCTTTGGTTGAGTGGGTAGTTATCATATCGTAGATTTGTTACACTTATAGATACATCCACTCACATGATGTCACATTTTAGTTAGCTATATAGGTGGCACTCTTATGTGTGCTACACTGAGAGGTGCTATCCTATAAGTATGCCAAATATACACAGATCTCTTGGTTATGCCCAAGAGCATAGTCACAAGTGGGAGATGATGCACCTTAGATTCACTCCACCATGGTATGGGTACATAGTGCATGATATATATCTTGAACTTGCAATTGCAAACACAACCTTCTCCCTACTACCTAGAATACTAACTTTGGGGGGGGGGTCACTCATGAATATATGTATATATAACATGAGTTCAAAATAAGGAGTTTGTAAAACACTAATTTTATACATTTTTTAACATACAGAAGGGTGTCATATAAAGGGGTTACTTATAGATTGAATAGAAAAGGGTTGTGTTTTATTCATGAAAAATTCACAGATTAGGATATTTATAAATAGGCCATGAACGCATGCTATATAGAGAATATATATATAGTGAACCCCCCGAGACTACTAATGATGCTTTTGTTCCAACCACACACTATGTTTCATAGTCTAAATATGACAGTGCAAACATAAGAAAATGTTGCTCCCATGTGGATATACAAAAAGAAGTCTCAATTGACATAGTCATTACCAGCTTTGAGTATCATCAACAACATATCGATCAATCTCCCCACAATTTGTTGCCATAATCCACCAATATTCTAGTACTAATGATATCAATAGTAACTAATAAGACTTTGCCTCTAAGCTCATTGTAATTCAACATTGTTCTCCACCTTACTTCAAAATCTTTATAGCTCATGATAGCATCATCATGAGTCTTTATTGTAAGGGTTGCTCCAATCATGATGAGGGTAGCGCTTGTTGTATACCCTCCACCACAAACAACCATAGACACTAGCCTTCAGACATGCTGGTAGGTCTGCTTGCTCATAAGACATGAGCTCTTAAGTCTAACATGCTACATCATCATGTCCCATAGGACATGTTAACAAGTTCTTCCATACTACACGCAAGACAGCCCACTCAGTATTATATGAAGTCTTCACACTTCATTAGCCTTCCAAAGGATAGTGCACATATTCTCTAGCATAATTCACACTCTTCTACTTGGCTCTATATCATACAGTAGTCTTGAGACTCTCCTCCAAATACATTAATAGCCACATCCATATGATGTACTTCAAGCATGTAGACTATCCTGAAACACAACTCTGGTTTCCCTGCTTCACAATCATCAATAAGGACTACAAGTCAACCTCCACCACAAACATTGCTACTGAATACAATTAATCAGTCAAGTTGATGACTATAGCCCTCCATATTCCATTGTCGCTCTTTGTATCACCTTGGCATTATGCTATATGCCAAATTAAACTGTATTGATTGGGAAAGTAAATTGTCACAAGGATAGCAAAAACCGTGACAAGACGATTAATATTACCTTCCAAAAGATGACTGAACCAATCTAAACATAGAAACATTCATACCCTAAACACTTGACTACTTTCCTTACCATAAGAGACAATAAATTCATAAAGATAAGAAACTAGGGTTGTCCCTAAGGTTCTTAAAAGAAGAAACCATAGGCCTGACATACGTCAGCTTAAAGAATCTAAACAAATTATTCCATCGCAGGACTTGTGCAATATGTATGAAATCATTTAGTCTTAAGGGAAAAGGGTAAAAATCCTCATCAAGGACGGCAGATCCTTACGCAAGTTATCTTGCAAAAAGACGTATTTTTGATGGTTAAGTTTCAACTCATTTGGACAAACCCTATTTAAGTTATATATATGCTTTGACTTGATATTTCTTTTGTTTTTATACTCTAGGAATTTGGTAGTGAAGGAACAATGGTCTTGTTATAAGTCGACTTCTTGTTCAGCATCTCTGGGCTTCTTTGTGAAAAGAATTATATGTACAATTTTTTTTCTAATTTCTCCATTTAAATTTCATTTCATTTGGAGAGAACATTTGTAAATTATACACATGTTGATAGGTAACTTTTCTATTTGGTTATCATAGATGTCTTCACGAAGGAAAAACATCAGTAATATACTTGCAGTGGAGGTGTTCAATAGGAAAGATAGTGGCAGTAATTGGATTTGTGATAAGTACTATAAGTTGGATTGGATTTTTATGCACCCAAGTACTCGAGGGAGTTTCAAGGTCATGCATAAGGATATTGCAAACCCGAGCAAACGTTGGAAAGGTAGAATTTTAGAGTTTAGAAAAGTGTTTAATGGAATAAGTAGAGTAACAGAAGTGTTGATCCACCATGTTTATATGCACAAACAAATCTCTGTACACGACATGAACTACATTGCAAATTATAAACAAAATAGTAAGTTTTTAAATTTTATCATTGTTTATTCTTCTGCATAAGAGTTTCTTTTAAAAATCTTCGCAGTGTTCTAATTCAATCTTGTTTTACTAATAGCTCTATATCCATCATGTTTGCATGAATGGCAGAATGTGGAATGTTTGAGTGGCAAGATACATGTTTGGCATGAAGACATAGGTTCTTTGATCTATGATAATAACTATGAAAGTTAACTTGCAATTGAAAATATTATTTTTAATATTTCATTGTATGTAGTAGAAAGCCAGATATTGTAGCATGTCCCATTTCCACCACTATCTAGTGGTGAATGGTTGATTGGTAGCTTGGAGTTGTGAGGAGCATGTAAGTCCAAGATAAAATTTGACATCAATCGTGCTATGAAACCCACCATAGGCTGCAAAGATTTGCATCTTAGTTGGTTTATTCCATTCTCATTGTTTGCACATTTGTTTGGTTCATGTGATGTTCTGAAGAAAACAAAGATTACTTATCAATGCAAGTGTCCATCCGAGGAATGGATGAGTTAGCTACTGGGTGAGTCTTGGCAAGTTAAAAGAACACATTTTGATGAGATGATTGAGTGATGGATCAAGCAATCTAATCTCACATTCAGGTAAATCTTTTTTACTACTTTGAATACCTTGATTTAATTAACATAGGTCTTGCTTAGATGAATTGTTGTGGTATTCGCATTTACTTACTATTATTTTTGTTTTTATTACAAGTATTTCATTGCTAAAAAAACTCTATGAATTCACTTTTGATATAGAAGATGGTGACATTTGCGAGGGGAATGGATCAGATTTGATGAAGATACTCGATATGAGATACATATAGCTCTCATAGATGTGGTTATCTTGTGGAATGGTCATAATCCTTTTCTAGTTAGCCTAGAGAGCCATTGGCCCATTTCTTTTCTGAGACAAGAAATCCAATTAATGTCCAATGAGCCCCTATGCAACTTCTATTTCAAGTTAGCTAATAGAAAAGTTAGGATTTGTAGTGAGCAATCCATGACATGTAAACAATGTGCTTCTTCACATATCCTTGAGATAGTAGAATCCTTGTAATTTTTTTAAAAATAAAGAATGAATATAAGCTTTTTTTAAAATTCTAAGTACTTTCAATTTAGATAATCTTAGTTTACTATGATCCAAGCGTGCGATAATACATACTGTTATTAGTCAATCGTGCTGGTTAAAATCATAATTAAATTGCAAGCTAGAGTTCCATAATCTATGAAATTTTATCTTTGCATAATGATCTATTGTAGCTTATCTCTTCTACTTATTTCTTAAAAATAAATATTAAATTGGATCCAAGGGATTTTGAAGGTCTTTTATCTTTCTTTTCTTAAAATTTTTATATATTTTTTGTAGTTGGACTTCAATATACTCAGTGATCCAAGCATATTCGAGGATATAATAATGTAGAATGAAGCATTTGTATGTATGAGTAATTTTAATGGTTACTTTAAAGTATTGAAACGAAAAAACCAAGGTAAGAGTTTTAATTTGAAACTTTAGGGTTAAAAAGAACCTTTATTTAAAACCTTAGATACATAAAAGCTATAACTCCAAACTCATTTTTACTTTCATTCTCTACTTCCCTATACTCTTGCTCTCCTTCTCTCTTTGTGTGACATGGCTACCACTCCCGCCTTCGCCGCATGGATTAGCTCCATGTGCAATGTACACACAGGAGACTAGATATACCCTAGGTTTTGTGCGACCTTGAGTCTAGAGAGCTCGCTTTCCACCGTACACCCTAGCTCTAGTATACCAGTATCCTTTTGTGATGCGAAAAATCCTCTCACCTGCTCTATTTTGGACTCTGCTCTCAAATGGGTCCCCATAGATTTTTTATGTAGTTTACATACTGGATCAAGCTATGCAAAGGTAATAAATTGAGCCCTCGTGCATATGGGGCAGCATCTCTGCGCTAGAGTAGTGCTCACCTCATCCTAGGACCACGCCACAATGGATCTCATCGAGTGCAATGCAAAATTTGCCATATATGTTTTGTGCATTGAGGTGCAAGAGGACAATGAGAAAGACATCAACATACCCTCTCGGCCATAGTGATTCACTATCTACATGTGAGGAGTTACCATAGAGAATAATGTCCATCATGGTATAATTGTAGCTCCTTTTGGTTAGAAGTGCTCTTGCTCTTGGTTTACCACAATTAAATAGAGATCATGAGAATACTAAACCTAATAAAATGGCTTGGGGAAGTTAATATATATATATCGTCTACATCACATGCACTCAAGGCCTATTTATAAATATCCTTATCTGTGAAATTTTTTGAATAAAATATAACACTTTTCTATTCAATCTATAAATAATCCCATTATATGACACCCTTCTATATATAAAAAATGTATAAAAATAGTATTTTAAAAATACCTTATTTTGAAACCATTTGATGTACACATATATTCACGAGTAACTTACTCGAGTAAAATAGTATATGAGGAGCTTATAGTATGATGGAGTTGATATTTTATGGGTGGTTGAGAGGCAAAATTGTGATAGGCACCTAGGTTAATGTCTCTTTAGGCATTATCAATTATTTTTGTGATCAAGAACTTCATAACGGATCACTAGAGAAAGGAAGAGAGGGAAAATGTGAGAGATAGGTCGCCTTGAGTTAAGAGATTCGTGACTCTTTGCTTGAGGTATTTATGGGAATTATGTATTCCTTACATAAGGAACATTATGGAAATTTGTAAAGCCTTTTTATGGTATGTATTGCAACTTTACAATAGTATTAAAATCTTAGGAAAATTTGCCTCATCTTGTTTGGTTGATTGACTATGAGCAAAGATTAAGTTTAAAAATCTCCTAGAAGGATTAGAGTATGAGACCACAGTGTCAACTTGATTATTCCAAAGGCATCATTCTCTAGGTTGGTGCAAGAAATACTGCAAGATTTGCAGTTAGGGTATCATCACAAGTTCTTTTCAAGGAACTAGGCAAGGAATGTAGGGCAATGGTCAAGCCAAGCCTTGCTTGCTCTCCAAGAAGCAGCTGAAAGTTACTTGATTGATCTAATGGGTGATTCCCAACTTTTAGCCATTCATGCTCGACGTATCACTATTAAGCCCATAGATATGGTTCTTATTCGTAGGATCCGCAACAACAAGGATGCATTTAATCTTAATGTCAATAATATGCTTTAAGAACTATCTTGTAATTGGATCTATGTTTTTAGCTTAGGTTTGGTTGTAGATTGTAAGGAGCTTAGTTTTGGTTTATCTTTTCAGTAGACCTTCAAATATTTGATAGCAGTGGTCTACAAAATGGAGCTAAATTTTACCTAGCTCTAGTTGTACTTGGTGCAATACACTATCTATAGTGTATTCATAGTTTCATAATGCAAAATCTGATATGTGATATTCTATTTTGCCATGATTTGCATTGTGAGTATTTTTAAGTTTCTAATTTTGAAAGTAGTTTTGTTGAGGACAAATTCAATGCGCAATCAGGCACACATAAGTGATCAGTTGTACATGGACCGATGCACTATATATTTACTGTATTTAGCAGTTTGGCAACACTATATTCGATATGCGACATTCCGTTTAACCCATGACTTATTTTTTGTGAATTTTTAAGTTTCCAATATTTCACGTAGTTTTGTTGACAATACATTTAATATGTAGTTGCGCACACTTGGTGTGGTGGGGAGTTTTTTTATTATTAATGAAGTATAATCCAATTAATGCATTTTCAAAAAATGATCGAATTGCCAATTTTATAAATCGAAAACTGATGAAACTTTACCCACATGACGGCCATCATAACAACTCATTGATATTAAAAAATTGGCCCCATCATAGGTCTCTGGGACACCTGTCCGGAGTTCAGGGCCCCAGATGCCAGCCTCCGGACAGGTGTCCGAGAGACCTCTGATGAGGCGTCACTGGGACACCTGTCTAGAGGGCTTTGAATTTGGGGATTCAGGACCCCATAGGTGAGCCTTTGAATAGGTGTCCTTGAAGACCTCTGATGAGGCTAAAATTTTTTTGGGTAGTTAATGTATCCTAGAGGCATCGATAGGTAAAATTTCACGTCAATCAAATCATTGATTATATTTTTTCAAAGCCCGAATACATTAATTCAAGTTTAAGGGTTTTTTGAAAGTTTTGGTATAAGTTTAAAGTTGCACCTCATTTTACACATTTTACTTTTGAGTTTTGAGTTTTCTCTCCTACAAGACATGGCACACACCAAATAAGCTGCCCGAAGACACCCCCTAGAAATCCTATGTAGAGGCCACCTCGCCCAGCTCCACCACCACGCCAGCATCACAAGCATCGATGGAAGCCAAGAAAAGTGGCTCTTCGTGAGATCCGCCATTACCAGGAGACCACACACCTCTTGATACCAAAGGCTCCATTCCATAAGCTAGTGCATAAGATCATGGATGACATACTCATTAAGAACATCAAGAGGCACTTTTCCAGATGGAACATGCTTAGAACAATCCGATCGCTAGACTGCCCAAGCCCTTCTTGCACTACAGGAAGCTTTTGAAGCTTACGTCATTGACTTTGTTTGGAGACTTGCTCTATGTAGCACTACATGCAAGGAGAGTCATTGTCACTGATAGGGATTTGTGGATAGTGAGGTTCTTCCAGCGATGGAAGGATAGTCCTCGCGAAGATCAACAATGATAGGGGTGTACTACAAAAACATACAAAATGTAGCTTCCAAAGAGATTTTGTAAAACCCTGGTTGTAATGAATCCCATGTAAAATTTTATGAATATAAATATAATTTTTTTGGCACGTCTTATTTTTTCTAATTTACTTGTTATTTATTTTATTTATGTCTTTGAGTTATCCTTACATGCATTCAAATGAATACATATTGTGCACGAACTCGATAAAGTACTATTTATTAAATTTAGGGTGCGAATCGTGTTGCGTATAAATTCGATAAATAAACGTAACATTCAAGTAAAAAACAATAATAAACGATGCGTATGACAAACTGCATTGCATGCAAATCCAACAAATATCGATTTTCATTACTTGAAGAGAAGATTACAAATTATATTACATTGGTGAGAATATATCATTTGGCACTAAGTACATCTACTCTCTCCTAGACGCCTTTGAGCTAGACTCCCCATGGTCGAGCTATTCTTATTATCATAGGTAGCAACACATTTTTCCCTAGTAGTTCCTGCCTAATGATATTGGGGTCTTCAATGCCAGCAACCATGCCACGGGCCACCATGAAAAAAAGTGGCCTAGACCTAATACTAGAGAATAAGTAGAGGAGCTTCGAACGTCAAAGCAACACTACTTTCTCCGAGCTAGAGTTCGTTGGGATGGTCTTGAAGGGCCCGACCTTTGTAAGTGCCCTCAACTTCAAGAATTTCTCAACAAAAACCGGAGAGCATGCCTTATGGAATACAATAATGTCGCTCGCAAGCAGGTCGATATACTCCTTCAATGCCAAGTCCTGCACCCTTCCTTGGCTAACTAGATTGGCCACCTTGTTTGGATGAAAATTCATCTATATAGACAATGTCCAACATCACACAAGTTCATTGTCAACCTCACTATGCATGGAGTGTGCTGATTCATGTAAAACTTTTACCAATAAGGCCTCTAGGGCATCGCGAATGTGCACATAACAGTTTGCCGTGATTGGGCCCCGAGATGCGAGCTCTGGATAGGGCATGCGACAAGCTTCAATCTATTTATCAATAAGATCTCTTTCAAATGTTTGATTTCCAATTAAACCTGCTAATCGCAGAGGGTGTGTATGCACCTTTTCTTTAATGGATGAAGTTATACGATTTGCTGCAAAAAGTGCAAATTCAACTCCCTAGACGTGAGCCTCTGGCCAGGGCAGCTTTGGGGGCCCGATCTCGACAAAATTTTATGTGCATAGATTTCGGTTCCCCAGATGCGAGCCTCCAGCTAGGGCAGCACTAGGGGCCTGATCTTGGCAAAATTTTATGTGCACAGTCCCGATGCCCTAAAGGCCCTACTAGTAAATTTTTACATGAATCTGATAACATTAATCTGATAATATTACCTTCTCTACATCATCTATCGGTTGTAGTAATGGAGCATCCATGTCTGCTTCTATAATTCGGCCACCCTTGTCTCTATATTGGAAAGGTACTGCGTAGTCTGGTCGAGGTCCAAAAATGCTATCTTGCAAGTGCTGGAACTCCTCATCTGAGATCTCATGCTATGGCACTGCATTCTCAATCTGCTCTTAGATGCTTACAATGATAGAGATCTCACTCGTGGCTTCATATCGAGCCACCTCATCAACATGTGCTGGTCCATCTTGTATATAAAAATCTATAAAATCATCAGGTGCATCACACACCATGATACAATATAGCTCTTCTTTCCATAGCTCCAAAATCTCTAGTACATCTTGCATAAGTAAATATTCCATCCCCTCGATAATGATAGCATGGAGAGAAGCGAGGAGTGGCTCATTGCTTGTCGGTGTCTCAATAGGGCGAGGAGAGGGGTGCACAATGGCTAACCTTTGTGTTGCCTCTACTCTTGGATAAAGTGTGATCTCCTCAGGCTCCCTCTCGAAATACTCTAACTATGGTTGCAATAGAGCTTAATGTGGAGAGAGAGAGAGAGAGAGAGAGAGAATCAACATGCAGAGAGGGAGACAGGAAGACCTAGGCTTTTGACCTTGTAGGACATGCGAGTCACGGCCATGTGTGTGTGTGAGAGAGAGAGAGAGAGAGAGAGAGAGAGTTGGCACGTAGAGACTCTGGAGTTGTTTAGACCATCGACACATCACACGATTAGCACGCATAGAGAGAGAGGGAGAGAGAGAGAGAGAGAGAGAAGAGGAGAGAGAGAGAGAGAGAGAGAGATAGAGAAGAGGGAAAAGAGAGAGAGAAGAAATAGGGAGAGAGAAAAAAGAGGGGAAAGAGAGAGAAAAGGAGAGAGGAGGGGGTAAAAATCAATAGAGAATTATAAACATATATAAAATACATATTAAAATTTAAAAAATTATGAATAAGATAATATATTTGAATTTGTAATATTATGAATTATAAAATACATAGAAAGCTAACAAAGAACCATATGTCTACTGTTCGTAATAATGAAGCATTTGATTTAATAAATGATGAATTTAAAGAAAAATATTAGCTCTTCTAGGAGATGTGGAAATGTTAAGACATCAAAAGGCTAGGGCCGACTAGAATGAAGGATGGACTAGAAATTTCAATCGAGAATACTTTAATCTCTAATTAGCTACACTATTTTGTACATTTTATAAACAATATCCAAAATGCAAGATCGAATTTGGTAAATGTGGCTCAATAAATATCCAAATTACTGAATTAACTGATCACGCGAAAACTAATTCTCATAAGCTAGCCATATATCATTGTGATGCCAAAAAAATATTAATAACTGATACATTAGAGAAAGGAAAAGATAAAACTTATTGTGCATGTAAAGTTGTATTTGTTATTACTTATCAAGTAGCAAAGCATGACTTACCTTTTTCTACTTACGAACAATATAGTTTAGAATTACTGAGGTCCTGGATTGTGAATGCATTCGTGCCAACATGTATAGAAATGATAAGGTGTGTATCATGTTTATACAATATATTAGTGAATCTTTATTTAAGGATCAAATTGCTAAGATTAAATTGTCTCCTTTTTTTATTTTATGTTAGATAAGTCTACATATATAGGAAATCAACAAAATATGATAGTCTATGTTTCGGTTTTTGATAATTATGAACTTGTCACCATGTTTCCAAGGTTAACAGAGCTAGATAATGGCACTACATCTTGTTTCTATGATACCTACATTGATTTCATGTCAAAATGTGGGCTAGATATTTCAAAAATGGCTTGTTTTCGCTCTGATGGTGCCTTTGCAATGATAGGTTATCATATCAAATTATCTACTCAGTTGAAAAGAGATAATCCATTCACGACAAATATTCATTGCATTGCCCATAGGTTTCTTAGCTAATATAGTCAAAATATTTGAAATTGCACAAAGCATTGATTCATGCATGAATTCAATTACTTCTATTTTCTCAAAAAGTGCTTATAGAACTAAAGAATTAGAGAATTTACAAGAAGAGTTCAATTGTGCAATTTTACATTTAAGTCGTATTCACAAGCTAAGATGACTTAGTAGAAAATTTGGTGTTAAAAAAGTGTATGATTCTTATGAGGCAATATTAGCATATACTCAATTAGAAAATATGACTCAAATTGGTGTAAAAAAGTTGTGTGATTCTTATGAGGCAATATTAGCATATACTCAATTAGAAAATATGACTCTTTTTGATAAATGAGCAAACTTAGAGTTCATGTATAATTTACATTTTCTATCTGGTTTATTTGATAGATTAGCCATGTTGAGTAGAGTTTTTCAAAGTGATTTTTTGGATGTTATGGTTGTAGTAGCTAGTTTTATAAATACTGAAATAAGAGCATTAGAAATATTTTTTGTTGATGATCCCATTGTTGATGTAAACACATCAACAAATGATAGATGTGACTTTCACATCATACTTGGTTATGGACCACTAGATGGTCAATTACATGCTCTCAGAGCTTCCATTCAAGGTCATTATTATAGGAGTTAAAAATTGTTAAGAAAATTTGATGGATTTGATTTAGATGTGTGCATCACATTTCAAAAGTTATTTGCAAAATCTATTATAGAAAACTTAAAACAACACTTTTGTGATAATGAGATCATAGGATGCTTTAAATCACTTGCACCATGCTAGCCACTAAGCTAGAGATATCATAGAGAAAAACCAAGAATTTGGAAAGAAGACTAAGGTATCATATCCCTTGGTCATCTTTGCTCAATGGAGTAGTCCTAGAATTGAGCACAATAAGGCATCCAATGAGAAAGAGGTCAATTTAGATATGTGGGATAGATAGTCATTGCCTAGATTGTAGTATTATAAATAGAGATTCATATAATATAAAACATATGGCATGGTTATGTGATGACATTAAAATATTATAGTGTAAAATATGGGGACATATCATTAAAAATCTAGGCGATCATATTGGGATAAACAATTGATTAGTAGAAAAAAGTATTCTCATATCAAAGACTCTTTCATACCAAAGAATGTTATGTACAAAGAAATATTCTTTGGTATAAAAGAAGATTTCCATATGAAATCTGGGAATGCACAATGGCTTATCATATGAGATCAATATTTAAGATAAGGGATTGCAAAGATGCATGAAATCAAAAAATAGTCAAAGAAAGATTTATGAAAATTTGAGTTAAGTCATGAGTACGTAATATGTGACCTTTAGTTTTTAAATAAGAAGTTTAATCTATGTAAAATCTAATTAGTAGAAATTTACATTGTAGTTGAAGTACATATTTTTTCAATTTAAATATAAATTTAATATTTATGTAATTTTTAATTTCAAACAAATAGAAAGTGGAAATAATATTGAAGAAAAGGGAACATACTGATGCCTCTATTGTGAGAAATGTATTCTTCAAATAGACCTATTGACGATGGAATATAAACTTGGGCAGCTTTAGTTAATGAGTTTCTTCTCCAAGTACATATACATGACTTACTATACATCATAGAAATGCCTAGACCATTCTTTGTTCTTTTGGCTATTGAGTTATGTAGGTAAAGCATCCATAAGGATATATCAAATTTTGCGATGTAACTTGGCATAGATCCTTTAGTGCATTCAAAATTTATTAAACTCCTAATGTTTTTAAGTTGGAAAGTCTACGATTAAGTAATTAACTTCCACATGATTTATGTATAAAGTAAGTACACAAGTACACATTTCACTCATACACAATTTGGATAAAAAATGAATGATTGGAAGAAATAAAAATACTCAATGTACCAATTGATTCTTATAAGATTAAGATACCAATTACATAATGGAGAATATTAAATCATATATGGTTGAGATTGAAAGTACATGATTGAGTAAGAACTCACAAAGCAACTACAATACCAAATAAAAGTGTATTTATCAACCCACAAATTGTTAACTCGATGCTTAATGTGATTGTGTGTACATATTATCATTTACTTAGTCACTTAATATGATTGCACTAAATCTTACTTTCCCTTAGTGACAAGCCTAAAAAATGTGCCGTATAGATAATAGTAATTAACATATTCATATCATATTTGCATCAATATTGGTATTTCTTTGTGCTAACTTTCACCAAGGACATAGATACCAATCTTAAAGTAAACTATTTATTAGACATTAACCTTGTTATATTATGGAAGGAAAAATTATACCTACTTGCATGATTATCTTTTCCTTAGTTGTACCAAGAAGTGAATGATAGACTTGGACCTAGATAAGTAAAAGGTCTTGAAAGATTAAAGTAGCCCTCTAAATAAAACAAACTTAAAATTTGATATCTTTGAAATTCATTTTTCTTTAATTAATATGTATTGCACTTTAGAAAAAATCCAAAAATCTTTACTTCTCTTTGTGCTAAGTCACCTTATTTATCCATAGGCTATGATGTCTAGTTGATGCAATAAGAGAGGAAAAGGTCCTTCTTGGGTTTGAAAACATACCAAGCAATGTTAGAAAGTAGAGGGTGTAGCTCTAGGATGAAGATGATGGGGAGTCACATGTACCATTATCGAGGGGATGATGCGAACATTGGGGCAACTTGAAAGGGTAGCCATATCCTTGACCAAGGCATGTTTTTAGACAAGGCAATTTTGACATGGTTCTTGAAGTTTGCCTTGGCCAAGAGCAGGAAGCTGAGTGGACAAGACTTGTGCACTATATGGGGGTTGGGGGGTGGGCTCCCAATCTAAAAGATGGCCCAAACCAAATACATGCTCTAGCTCACACAAAACAATTAATAGTACTTGGTGTGGTTGCTAAGGTTTGGGAAGGAAGTGCACAAAATCTTATTTAACTACTTAGCCTTTGTCATTAGGATAGGCCCCTCTCTTTTGCAACAAGACATAGATGGCTCCTACATAGTAGGATAGAGTTACCTCTCTTTTGCAACAAGACATAGATGGCTCCTACATAGTAGGATAGAGTTACCTCTCTTTTGCAACAAGACATAGATGGCTCCTACATAGTAGGATAGAGTTACCTCTCTTTTGCAACAAGACATAGATGGCTCCTACATAGTAGGATAGAGTTACCTTCAAAGAAATTGTAGAATAGGTCCATTGCTTCCAAAATATGAAAGGAAAGCATCTCCATGCACCCATTTAATGTTTGAGATTCTGTAGACATTTCTTGTACCATAGGTTAGGAGGGATAAAGATCGATCAATGAGGGTATGACAAGGTTACAAGAGAGTTGCCAAATATGGATAAGGTATGGTTCTTTCAATGAATTGAAACGTCTACAATGCCCATGTTTGGTGTGATCAATGTGTAATTGGCATGTTTCTTGTTTGCACTCATTTAAATATTTATTGGTTTTACTACAAACATGCATGATGCATGGGCTCCCCTTATATGTCTTTATATATGCATGTATTCACATGTGTTGGCATGTGTATGCACTTGTGGTTGGTGAGTACATCAAATTATGAATTTGAGCATGTGTGCTTGTGTGAGTTTTGATGTATTTACATCATAATTGTGTAAAAGAATGCAAGTGTTTTATGCACATGAATGCATTCTACTATCTAGTCACTTTTGGTTTCTTAACATAGGGTGAGATGAAGGTAGGTATTGTACAGTCACATGTGAACCTCTTACATGAGCATGCACTAGCTTGGAAACTGTATGATAGATCAAGATCATCAATATTACTTCCAAAACTTGTAGGTTTGTGATACACTTATTCCAAAAACAAATAGTACACTTTTGAAGTTTATGTTTTGTAATTATTTCTATTCTTCATACACACAAAAATCAATACATAGGCCTTTGTTGGAAGATGAGACACTTTATAACTGATCTAAGATTGGCAACTTCACATGGAGCCTCTTGTGTGGAGGAATATACAACCATTGGGAGGAAGTTTGGACTCTGGGAAAGGTCAATGGCATGATTGCATCCAACTAACATGATGTGTCCATGGACGAGTACATTCTCTCATAGTTAGTTAAATATCATTTCTATTGTTCCAACATCATTATGATATAATATATTTGCATCGTTCTAGATAGTGATTAAGATAGAAAATAGAAAAATGAGAGAAATATTCAAGTACAAGTTAAGCTAAAATTGATCCAGGTCTAAGTTATTTAGTAGCTTGAACATCACTGAAAAGAAAGGCTACCACGACTTCTATAATATAATAATATGGGTAGCTTAATGAGAACAAAAGCTAATATGAGATGCTCTAAGACATAGGTAACTTGAGCATAGATTGAACAAGAATTTATAGACTATAGAAAAGATTAATCTCATGGTATCTATTATTGGATTCTATCTCATGATTTGTAGCCTTTGTGTATGATTCAACCTCTCTTGAATATTAGGCACATAAAACGTAGGTAGGTTGCTTGTGGAGTATCCTCCCACAATATCATTTCAAGCTTTGTTCCAAATTCAAGTTTTTTGTTTCCCCATCTCATCCTAGACTCTTTTTCTTTTCAATCCTCTTCCATTTCTCATTTTGTGAGCTTTAGGAAGAGCTTGGTTCTCACACCTCTTTTGGTCTCTTCATATTTTCTTTGCCTCATTCTACCTCTCAATTTGAGCCTTCTCTACATTCTTGGAATGGAGACTTTCAATGAACTAGGGTGAGGTGAGGATCCAGGATTTGGAATAGTTTAGAAGAGTCCCCCCACCCTGCACGCACATAAGTGATAGCCACATTTTTTCGAGGTATTTGCAATCATTCCCAAACATGAAAACCTTCTAATTCCAAAACATAAGTGATAGCCACGTGTCAAAAAAGTGGTGAGAAGAAGTAGCAACATGTCCTTCTAATTCTTCCCCAAATGATGCTACAATAACATGGATGCAATCATCCATTTCTAGGATATTCATTCCATCTTTATCTTTCTTCATAAATTGAGTCTCAAGAACATGGCTATAGTTTTGGGCAACCATGCCATCATTATCATCATTCTAATGTGTTGAGTTTCCACATATACATAAAAATAGATCAAGCCAAATTGTTGTACTTGAGAATATCATGGTTCAAGGGTCAAGTTCAAGTTACTTTAAATCTTATCAAAATATTGCCTTTTGTTCAAGCTATAGCCAAGGCCCTAGATGTAATGTGAGCTAATTTATCCTTAACTGCATGTATGGAGAGGCTTAATACTTTCCAAAGGATCCTATCCTTGTAAATATTAACCTTAAAGTGCTTAAAAATAGAAATATATAAAGGTTAGAGCTTGTGAGATGTGTGTGATGGAAGTGTGATGATGACTATTCCACTCTTGAGCTTTTGATACCGCCACAATGATATGTGGCTTGCACTTTTCATCAACAACTAGAAAGTGCTAAATTGAGGGGGATGGAGGCTTGGGTGTTGCAGTCCTAGAATGTTCCATCCATGCCTCAAATAGTTTCTCAATCATCCATGCTTTATTTTGCATTGACAAGAAAGCTCCATCTATCATATTCCATCAAGTATTTTTGCATGCCTTTGCTCCCTTAAGAAATGTAATTAGCTAAAAGGGGTCTTCTAGCAACACTATGCAATGAAGAGTCATGAGCCATTCATGATGTCTAGTGTGTTGTCATAAAAAAAATTTGAACCCTTAAAAACCAACACATGCATACCTTTGTCCTTATTGCCTTGCACTCTTGTTTCATCTACATTCCAAATGTTCTCCAAAGGGTAATTATGTAGATTATACATGGCTTGTATGTTGTCAAGAATGTCATTACCACTTTTGGATGAAGAGACCCATTGCCCTTGATTTGTCTGTGTTTTCACTTACTCAAAAAGTAATTTGTGGATATCTCCTATAAAATACATCCCATCAAGCATTTAGTTTATGCATTTTTCATAATTCAACAACGTTTAATCTTAAGCATGTTAAAGAGACCAGGTGCCTAGTAATGTCTTGCATTTTCCAACTAAGAAGTTTTTCTTTTCATCAATTCTAACAATGGTTTGGATATTCCGTCTATCCAAGCATTTGGGGCTATTATACTCATGCCAAATCGCCTACAACACTATCAAATAGACATACCCTCATCATGTGAAATGGTTGGCTTTACAATGTTTGTGTCCTTCAATGTAGATATCCTCTCTTGATCATAGGTGTGGCAATTGGAGCATTGGAGAGCCCATATGCCTCCAAAATATACTGGTCTCTTTCTAGCACTGGGTGGTGGAGGAAGAGAAAATCATTGGCTTGGTGTGAATGTATGCCTTTGACTTATTTTTTTGGTGATCCTTATGAAATTAATCCTAATGATGGAAAGAATAAATAGGCTATTATGCTCACAAACACAAGGGAATGTAGCACTCTTTTAGGTTCTCTCTTTATAAGGAAGAGGTACATGTAGTCTGCTTGGAACAAAAACCAAAATAAAGACAATGTTAAGGATTGAGATACTAGTGAATACTCACAAATACAATGAGAATTTTGCAAAACACCACATTAGTTTAAGAATAATTCATAAATGAATTGAACTTATAGACCAAAAAAGAGATACATATGTAACATAGAAGAATGAGGCATTAGAGAGCTAATAAGTACCACACTGAGTATGTATCAACTCAACAAGTGTGGATAATTTGAACAATGAACCCTCTTCTTTGGTGGGCTCACTAATGGTTTGTTTTGTTGACATTGTACAATGGAGATTGCTAATGTTTTTCTCTCTTTACATTGTACAATAGGGTGCTAAGCTCTCTTAGAAAATTGAGATGAAAGAGAAATAAATTCTTAAGTGGGAATAACCTTTAGCAATTTTATTAATAATGTAGACAATACCATGGATGGGCAACCTTGTTTATCCAAGATCAAGCTTTTGCTGAAAATATGGGAAACAAAGAGATGCATTGTGATAAGATAGGCATTGGATTAACATAGGTTTGGAATTATGTCATATATTGGGTAAAGGCAGGTAATCACTTATTCAGAAAAAGATTTTGGAGATATTATTAATTTATAGAGATCACATTGCATTATACTCACTGGGTTGATATATTGCATGTCAATAAAGTTGAATGGGAAGAGTGCATCTATGTGCTCATCTAAAGAGGATAATGTAATTTTTAGTGAAACCTTACACCTATCAAAAAAATTAATGCTATGATCTAACATAAGCATTAATGCTTATTTCTAGGTAACTCTTTTATTTTCTCAATAATATTGGTATAAATGGATTTTTTGACATGTTGCTTGTTCTTGTATGTGGTAGGCCAAGGTTTGAGAAAGGATGCATAGAGTCTCATTTTGTATTGTAATTGGGCAAGAGGAGAACAAATTTGTACTTGAATTATTGTGCTTGCTAGGACCAAAGAGCGGGCAAGAAGTTACTAGTCTTGTGATAGGCCCTTGACAGGAAGAAGGGTAGTTATGCTTCCAATGGGATGGCTTCTAATGTATTAGTTATATTAGTAACACATATTAGTTATGTAAGGATCATGAGTCCATATTTTGGGCAAGATACATGTTTCTATTAAAGTATGCTTTGCTCTTCAAAGTGGCGTAGGGTTGACATTAAATAGGCCTTCATTTTGAACTAAAAGAAGCATCATAGAAGGGGGCATTTTTTTATCTTCTTACCCTATTCATCAAGGGAATTGTCACATATTGAGGTCTCATAGGTTAACCCTTACTCTCTTACCCACTTAAGACCTTATTCTAAGACCACTTAGATGTGACTTCTTCATGAATCAAGCATACCCTTTCTTTATCCAACCTACAAATATCCTTTTATGAAACCCTTTAGTGTGGAAAATTTCTCAATGAGGAATTCTTAACATTAATCTTGTAGTAGAAAATCCACTTTTGTGGCAATTTAAAGCCTTTATTAAAATTTGCATTTCTCATCAATGAGAAAGATTGAGAAGAAATGGTATTAGGAAAATGTGACCTATAGAACTCCTTATGGTGCAAGGGAGATAGTTCATGGAGTCTGAGCAACCCTTATCACATCTTTGGAAAAGAGTAAGAAATGATTATCATTACAGTGCAAGAGAGGTAATTCATAGACCCTAAGCAACCCTTATTGCATCATTGGGAAGAGTGAGAAGTGATTAATGTTACATCATGAGGGAGAGAGTTCATGGAGCCCAATCAACCCTCATGGTGCCATAGGGGATTTTATGCAATGGGATGGCCATCATGATGCAAGTGGGACAGTTGGCACATGCGTTATATCACCATAGGGGACTCCCAATGGTGGATACCTTGCAAAACCTAGTTCTACATACCTAACTCACAAAACAAAACAAAACAAAGATATAAGATTGAGTTAAATGGTATAAACACATGATAAGTTTTTTTATAAGAAAATATAACTTTTGGATATATATTCAAGCTTAATGGTAAACACCATTGAAAAAAACTTTGAATATTACCAATCCCCCTAATTGCCTTGTATGAGTAAGTCCTATGTTCTTTGGTTTTTTGTCATTTTAAAACTTATTTTTAGCCTTAAAACATTCAAAAAAAGCTATTGAGGTAATAAATATTGAAAATATTTATTTTTCTTTCATCAATCATGAAATCAATATGCATTAGAATCAGAGTTCTAAGAGGAAGAAATAAAGTCAAGTCCTTTCTATTTATGCTTACAAATTGAGGGGAGAGATCTTAAGAGATTGCTAAGGATAGGATAACATAAGTAGCGTCATCCCATGACGTCAAGCTACGATTTAGGATAACATAAGTAGCATCATCCCATGATATCGAGACACCATTTAGGTATTGAAATCCAATACTACTATAAAGAATTACAGTTGAGGATATTGAAATTTAATAGTGCTATTAAGAATCATAGTTAAGGTTATGATGAGAAAAGGACTGTCATGAGCTAATATCAAGTATAAAGTCGTATCCTTCATATTCTTTGAAGCACATCCTACATATATAAAATCCTCTTAGTCCTAATTTCGTGGATATGATGTATGATATCCCTAATACTTTTACCTATTACAAGGTTACTTTTTTAATATTTATTAACCCCAAATCGAGATGGCCCCAGGTCGAGATGGTCGAAAAAGGAAGAAAAAAAGCAGATAAATATGGAAAAAGAGCAAAGACATGCAGGCGACCTCCAAAACCAAGCCAGGGCAAAAAAACACAATTTTAAATGAAGGGCACCTCAAAAAATTCAGAAAACTCTTGTAAAAGAGTGCCAGGCTTCCTCCTATGCCAATTGTAAAATACTAGACGGGTGTAGGCTAGAGGCATAAGGCTAGAAGAGGGACATGAAAAAAAAAAGACCTTGCCACAAGGGCCAGTCATGTATAAAAGGGATGGGTGCCCATGGGATTTTAGGGTTTGTATACATAAAGTTCAAAAAGTGAATGAGAGCTCATTCTTTTGGTGTGTGGCAACAAGAGTCTTCTTCTTCTTCTCTCCTTCTCATCTTCTTGCTTGTGTGTGCTCTTGAGAGAGGGAGTGTGAGAGTGTGAGGGAGTGACTATGTGAGAGAGAGGGATCAAGAGGGTGAAGCTCTTCACCATCTCCTCTCCTCTTCTTCTCTTCTCTTCTCTCTTCTTGCGCGCGCGGCTATGGAGGATGGAGCTTGGAGGTGGAGGAGGCTTGAGGATGCTTGAGCTTGCATCTAGGATCATGGAGCTACCAGTGTGTGTGAGAGAGGAGGCAACTCATATCGACATCAAGGTAAGCTCACTACACTCATAGGATTGACGGTGCATCGGCTAGGTGAGAGATAGCCATTAGAGCTCGCTTGGAACACTTGAAATAATAAGCGGTCCGTGGGTCTTGGCAGTAGAGCCAAAGCTCCCACATTTTGGTTCCGTTGCCTGGACCAATTGATTCAAGCTTGAGCACTTGCGCACCTCATATCGAGCACAAAGTAAGGGATTCATCCCCGAAACAGAGCTTGAGATAGGTAGGAAGTTTGGGTGTTTTTTATCTTCAAAATAAGTAAGTATTTTGGTATTTTTGTTTGTTTGATGATTGGGAAACATGGAGAAATTAGTTCAGTTCCTTGCTTTCAATTCTTGTTGCATTTAGAGTAGGTTAGGATTAGGAAATCGCACCGGAGAAGGGGAGGGTTTACTGTTGCAAAGCAAGGCAAAACAGGGCAAAAATCGTGCAAAACTTGGCAAAAATCTCGCTTGTGATGCCTAAGATTGGCAAGTGAGTGATTGGGGGCATCAACACCATACCCGGGAAGGGGCATAAGAGCCAAGAGGCCAAGGTAGAGCTCATTTGTGACTATTTTAGTGAGAGAGAGAGAGAGAGAGAGAGCTACTGCCCGATTCGATCCGATCGCACCATCGACAAGCCCACCGCTCTATCCAGTATATGAATCCCTTCCCCTATCCCCCTAGATGCTTGATACAATTGAGTAAATCGCAAGAAACAATCGAAATCAAACTCTTGCTGTTGACGTGTGCCACGCTCGGCCCATCTGAATGGTCACTTTTGGGCCGAGTCCCAAAATTGGCCCTCGGCCCTATTTCACTCGGCCCACTCGGCCCGAAACCCTCATCGGCCCTCGGCCAGACCTACTCAGCCTGTCTGAGAGACCTCGTCGAAATTGACCGCTCAGCCTGTCCGAGCCAATCTGTTCGAGCGCCTTCATCCGAGTCCGCGCCCCGACCCGTCCGAGCCCACCCTATCCAAGTTCCAAATTTGGCCCTTAGCCCATGTGCTTCGGCCCATCTGAGTGACCAACTCGGACCCTGCGATTCGGACCAGCTGGGCCGAGTAAATTTTTTTATCAAATTCTCAGAAATTTGACCTGACCCGGCTGAAGCTCAATAGCGCAAACTGTCAAAAGTCCTTCTGATGCTCAGAAGTTGATTCTGGCACTTGAAGTAGACGGAATCGTAGGGAGCAGTCGCTTTGCAGCTTGAAGTAGGCAGCAGCGAGACCCAGAGACCTAGACGCAAAGCACTGAACATTTAAAACCTGATTGACCAAGAACAAACGAGGCAACATACTAGAAAGACCCTGAACCCTATCAAGGCGGCCAGAAAATTGACCAACAAGCCTATCAGGCCCAAAACAAGCGAGAGTGCATAAGACGCTTCGAGGTTGTTTGCTGCACTCACCTTGAATTTCCGCACTTGAATGCACTAAAAGAAATTGAAAGCCTGGTTGAGCACAAGTGCACTAAGGGCGACATGCACGTTGAGTGACCATAAATTGAGGATTGTATTCAATAACTGAAGGAACTCACTCAGATAAACCACTCAAGGAACCCACCAGTAGGAGAGGACCCAAGATATAGACAAACCGATAATGCGGGAGGTAGGAGCAAGCAGGTGGCGTCAACGACGTGGATGTGACAAATCCACTCACCCTGATCAACAGCTTGGCAGAACACGACAACGTGACTATGGTGGAAGAAGGCTCAGATCATAGGTCTAACGAGGAACTCGACTTGAACGTCTTCCTGGAGGCTATTCAGTAGCTAGTCAGCGGCTACTATGCACTCGCCCGGTACGAGCACCGCAGCAGAACGGCAGACGCTATCATCACAGACCTAGAAGAAGAGAGGAAACTAGCCCGCAAGGCTTTGCAAAGCATAGTCGAATACAATAGGGACCAGCAGGCTAGAAGCCAAAGGCAAAGAACAGAGTTATGTGAGGTGCAGCGAGTGCTGAACCTAGCAGGAAGAAACCGAACAGATCACGAGAGAGCCCTAGAAGGAGACTTGACAGAGTTGTGTGAGGTGCAGCAAGTGCTGAATCTAGCAGGAAGAAACCGAACAGATCACGAGAGAGCCCTAGAAGGAGACTTGACATTGAGCGAGCTTCTCATGAAGCGGTTGTTAGATAACATGGCAGTAGAGCAAAGTGCCGCAGCACTAGCGACATCTCTACTCGTAGGATTAGGAGCGAACCAAGGCTCAAAGAGCCAATCTAAAATCCCCATCATTGCCAAGCAACTTGACAAATACCAACCCCACAACGATCCATACAGCTTTGTAGAGCAGTTTGAACAAGTCTGCGAAGCCAACGGTCTCAATGACCTGACTCAACGCTCTCAAGCATTCGGGCTCTGCTTAGGTGACAAGGGAAGGACTTGGTATACAAGCCTAGATGCCGTAGAACGAGCCAACTTCAGTGGCCTCAAGGATCTCTTCATTAAGAGATTTGCCGAGCCTGGATACTCCGACAATCTGCTAGTGCACTTGATGAACGTCAAGCAGAAAGAGAAGGAGGATATTCACGACTACGTAACCCACGTGAGGAGTCTCTTTAAGAGGATCCCTATGGGCAAGCGACTGACTAAAAGAGCAGTTTCTACTGTATTCATCAGCGAAATCCGACATAAGGAGTTATACAAAGCTTTGGCAAGCAATTCAAGCTTGCAGTGAGACGCGCTAGCTAGAGTGTTTGAGGAATCCATCAGAGTCAATGATCAGCTGAAGGAGCGGAGCTCCAGGAGCACGAACCTAGAAGAGACCAACTCATGAAGCTCAGAGAGAGCATCGGCCTCTAGTGAGCGATTGGTCCCATCATCCCAAGATAAGAGGAAGGCCACCGAGACGAATCAAGACTTGGCTAATGTAAAGATGGAGTTAGCCAAGTTCCAAGACATGTTGAGATGACCAACGCGCCCACACGTCCAATGCGTATACTGTGGCAGAAACCACTTGCCAGCCAGGTGTCAAGACTCTAGGTCAAGACCTTGTGCTAAATGCAGTAGATTTGGTCATGACATCACGCATTGTAGATTACCAAGAAGACTTCCGTATTTGCAACCCTACAACCAGTCTTACCTAGCAACCAGGCCATAGCCATTCTTCGGAAGGGAGCCCCATTGGCCCTTCCCGCGCCTAACGACATTAAGCCAGCTGTTCCTAGGATGGACATAAATCCTACTGGCATACCCAGACCACCTGGTCCTTATGTGATCCATCCACCAAGTGATGCTCTAGTCCACTATGTGGAAGAACCAAATGAGGAAGAAGCTTACATATGCCCTTATGTCTCACATGATGATGAGGGCAACGCTATCCTCATGGATTATCACCCCGTACCGGTGATGGCATTAGGAAAAGGACGAGGTAGAGGCCTAGGAGGGCAGACGCAAGATCCAATCACCTGTTGGACTTTTGGTCACCCTGGTCATGTCTCATCACGTTGCCCCGAAAGGGAGCAGCAAAACAGAGACAAGGCTGACCAAAGATGTGCTGAGTGCAGAATCACCCATCTCTTCGTCGATTGTCCAAAGCGAAAGCCGTTTTCTAGCTCAGCCAACGTACCATCTGTCCCATTGGGGCTGTTTGGAGTCGAGAACCTCGACGGGAAGGCAACACCTATTCCGTTACGGGTCATGACATGCACCCAGACAAGGCAGACGGACATGTCACTGCTAGGACCTAGCAACCTTGACGCAACTTCAATAGGGAAGAAAAGTCCTAGGCGGAAGAAGAAGAGGTCGGAAGCTAAAATCCCACTAAAAATGGAGAGTGCTACTACTCTGCCTGCTGGAAAGAAGGTCTCTGACGTAGAGGCAGAGACTTCAGCCTAAGACGGCCGAAAAGGGAAGCGCTAAGGTAGGGGAATACCCACATTCGAAGTGACAGTTAGAGGCCATAGAAAAAGTGAAGGAATGGGTGAAGGAGGCTCAAGAGCATCTAAAAGACGCTGAGCCCATCCTAGAGGACTAAATTGATGACCTCTCCAGCATAAGCACGCCAACCTCACCTCCTCAACCAAAGTCGGGAGAAGCAACTGCACCACAAGCACTGCTGCTAAGGCCAAGCCTTGGTGCTACGGGGCCATGGTTCAGTCACGGCCATTGGTTAGGACGATCCAGGTTAGGAGAGAGACGAGCACCCAAGGATCTCCTGACCATGTTGGTAACTACCCCTGTAACACTTAGCCTGGGAGATCTGCTTAGGCAGCACCCCACCCTATGGCAAGATCTTAAGCAGTGGGTTGAAGGGTCACAAGAGCAGGTCACGGCAGACCCTCATGACCATGATGCAGAGATGCAAATACCGAGTTTGACACTATACTCTATGCCTACATCCTTACACGTCAATGACTTCTGGGAGGGTTCCAATATGCATGCAGTCTTATCGGTTTTAGCCCTAGGCGATACAACGAGAAAGAGAATCGTGGACCCGGGAGCTAGGGTTAGTATGCTTAGCCACGTGGTGCTTCAGACTTGGGAAAACCCGCCTGTCGAAACTGCTAGGTTTAATGTCACATTAGCAAATGGTATGAGAGTCAAGCCATTCGGAGTGCTTAAGAATTGGCCAGTGAAGATCGCAGGTGTCCAATTCTTTGTGGACTTTATAGTCATGAAGGGAGTGGACTACGATATCCTGTTAGGCCAACCCTGGATGCGCAACACTAGAGTCATCGAAGATTGGGGTAACGGCTTGATCTTCCTTGGAAATAGAACGAATGCCGTGAGAATAGAGATGGACACTTGGGACACCTCACCGGTCGACTTAAATGCCATCTCTGCTATGCTTAAGGGTAACGCCTAGGTCAAGAGCTCCTATGGGCCCCTGACCAAGTGTATCCCATACCTAGAGGACAAGCGGGATTGGATGCAGGCTCTCGCTACAATTGACCTGCCGTTCTCTGATCACGAGGCATATGAGCAAGCCATCAAAACAGTCGGCAAGTCTAACAACACACCCTCCACACCAGTCTGCATGATGGTAGGAGCCCTTTAGGGGAAACCTAAACCTGTCAACTTCCAAGCCCCAACCAACAAAAGGGAACTTCAGGAGACACTGGAATACTTAACGGACAAACTAGCTGGCAATCGAGCGGCCAACTTCAAACCACTCCAGGATCTCCTGGGTGAATCCAAGTGGCAATGGACCAGAGTGCATGACTTAAACCTCATGTATAACTGGGCCCTAGTTCCTGACCAACGACAAGAGATATGCCGAGCCCTACGAGATGACGAGCAATCTGACAAAGAGGACTCTCGCGACGAATATGAAGACTGCCAATCCTTCAGTGACAGAAGCGAGGGCGAGGTAGACATCGTGGAGTATGACATTGAGAGGCAAGAAATAGAGCAAATATGAGCAGACTCCAAGCCGCAGAAAAAGAGTATCTTCAGGATAAAGCAAGGAGTCATGCGCATGGAATGCGACCGTGCCTGGTTGGAACACGTAGGGACCATAGATCTTGAGCAAGCGCGCCTAGCCCAGCCAGGAACGACATCGGTGCTTAGGATAGAGTCGTCATTCGAACTGCGCCCACCAGGGGAGACCACCTCTTCTAGTGATGGCGGGGAGTTCAACTCTGAGTCGGAGATTAGTTCGGATAGTGACCCAAAAATCCCTAGACCGACTACGGCTAGAGACACACCAAGGGGGATCTACCCGTCCACCTAAGGCGCAGACGATTGAGACCAAAAAAGGCAAAACAACCTAGGGATATGTAAACGGAAGAACAACGAAAATCGCAGGACCTCCCTAAATGATTTACGAAATTCACAAAAGGGGATAGGGTAGTAGTTCTGTTAGGTGCCAAGCGTCAAGGGAAAATGAACGAACCAATTGAGGGACCAACCAAGGTCAAGGAGATAAACCTAGCCCAGGAAGGGGAAACACCCCAACTGGTATTCATTGCCGATGACTTGACTGAGGAAGAAGAAACGAGTCTCATTGCTCTCTTGCGAGAGTACATAGACGTGCTCGTCTGGTCCTTAGATGAGCTTAAGGGGGTAGATCCGAGTGTCATGACTCACAACATACCTATGATGGCCAGACACAATGCTGGTCAAGCAGCGACCGTACCCTATGAATCCAAAACATGCTCATGCTATCAAAGAGGAGATTGATAAGCTGATGAAAGTGGGATTCATTTAGGAAATTGAACACACAAACTGGGTGTCACCCATAGTCATTGTGATGAAGAAGAATGGAAAAATCCAAGTGTGCATCAATTATAAGAAGGTGAACGCTGCTACTAAGAGAGACAACTATCCATTACCATACACCGAGCACATGCTTGAGAGAGTGGCGGGCAAGGAAGCCTACAGTTTTTTGGACGGCTTCTCAGGGTACAACGAGGTGCAAGTGCATCCCGCAGACTGACTTCGCCACTGACTGGGACGTCTTTGCTTACATAGTCATGCTCTTCGGGTTGACGAATGCCCCTTTCACCTTCCAATGCCTCATGTGTGCCATCTTCAAAGACATGCTTCGCAGGGAGTTGGAAGTCTTTGTTGACGACCTCTGTGTTCACTCAACCTGGATTGAACACTTAGACAAATTCCGCACAGTCTTTGAGTGGTGTCGCTTATATTGTCTCTCCTTGAACCCCTTAAAGTGCCAATTTTGGGTAAAGCATGGATGCATCTTAGGGCACGTGGTGTCGAAGAATGGCATTGCCATTGACTTTTCGAAAGTTAGGGTTATTGTCAACCTTCCACCCCCAATCAACTGCAAGGGAGTTCAATGCTTCCTAGGCCATACGGGGTACTATTGGCGGTTTGTACTGAACTATGCATTGATTGCGAGACCCTTGTACAAGCTGTTGATCATCTTTGAATGGACCGAGGCATGCCAACGAGCATATGAAGAGTTGAAAAAGGCTCTAACCACCGCACCAATTCTACGAGCCCCAGACTGGACCATTACTTTCCACCTGCATATCGATGCTTCTAAATTTGCCGTAGGGGCAGTCTTGTGCCAACCTGGCGAACACAACCTACACTATCCAGTGAGCTTTGCTAGCAGACAACTCACTGAGACAGAAATGAACTACTCGATGACAGAAAGAGAAGGGTTAGCCGTGGTGTTTGCTGTGAAGAAATTCCAGCACTATCTATTGGCCACACCTTTTACCTTTTTTGTGGACCATCAAGCCCTACTCTATCTAGTAAACAAACCTTGCACTACAGGACTCATAGCTCGGTGGCTCCTTCTGCTCTTGGAATTCAACTTCTCCATGGTTGTATGAAAAGGAAAATAGCACTACATGGCTGACCATATGTTGTGCATTCCCACGGGAGAGGCCGCTGGGCAAGGCATTGTTGACGAATTGCCCAATGCCCATCTCTTTACCCTGTCCAGTGGGAGAGAGTTATTCAAGACTGATCTAACGCCATATTGGGCAGATGATATAGTCCAAGTGCTTGAACACGGATTACCTGATCGACAAATAGAAAAAGCCCGCCTTAGGCGATTGATCCTTAAGATCCAGCCCTATCAGCTGATCGCAGGCCAAATCTACAGGCTGGGGCAAGATGGATTGTTGCGCAGATGCATATGCGAATATGAGATACACGATGTGCTCTCAGAAGCACACGGCGGCATTGCTGGAGGGCACTTTAGCAGAGACACGACAGCATGAAAAGTGTTGTAATCTTAACTATGGTGGTCCACGCTTTTCCATGATGTAGCCGATTCGTCAAGCATTGTGACGAGTGCCAACGAACAAAAGTTCCGATTCGCAAGGACCAGATGGAATTGACCCCTGTTATCGCACGATAACCCTTCGAAAAATGGAAAATTGACTTTATCAGATCCATCAGTTCTACTGCCCAGTATTCACAGGCCAAGCACATCATTGTGGCCACGGACTACCTCACGAAATGGGTAGATGCAAAAGCAACACGGAAAAACAACGCTAGGACGACTGCCAAGTTCTTATGGGAGCAAGTGATCTCACGATTCGGCTACCCCATCAAACTGGTCAGTGATCAAGGCACACACTTCATCAACGAAGTGATAGCACATCTCCTTTCCACCTTTCTCATCATCCATCACAAATCCTCGCCATACTACCCTCAGACAAAGGGCCAGGCAGAATCCACAAATAAGATTCTTATCAGTGTCCTGACCAAGGTGGTCTCAGTCTCATGCAGCGACTGGGACAAGAAGCTGATGGCAGCTCTCTGGGCTTACCGCACAGCTTATAAAATGCTTGTCTGTCAAACCCCCTTCAAGTTGACCTATGGAATTGAAGCAGTTCTACCATTAGAATTCTTCGTTTCTAGCCCGAGAATAGCACTTCAAGAACGATGGGAAGGGAAGGAGGCATGGACGCAATGCCTAATCGAACTCGAGCGCCTCTCAGAGACTCGCCTTCTAGCCACCCATGCGCTTATATGTGAGAAGGCCCGACACAAAATTTGGTTTGACAAGCATGTCAAGCAGCACGACTTCAAACAGGGTGACTTAGTGCTCCTCTAGTCAGTTAAGGGGCACAAGTAGAAAATGAAATTTAGAGGTCTTGGACCTTTCAAGGTTCGTGCGATCAACCACATAGGCAATGTTGAGCTCGAGACCTTGGATGGTGAGGGCATAGGCTTCTTCAATGGCAGTCGTATCAAGAGGTACTACCCTCCCACCCATCCTTTGCATGAGCCCTTGATGCTAGAACCTCCTGTCAAGAAACGAGTGGCCACAATCACGGAGGTTGATGATGAGGATGAGGAAGTTGTAGAACCCGCATACCTCCATATTACGGTCACGGAAAAACAAACACGTGCTTTCAACGCTTTGATCAATGAGGGAGCATACTTCAATGTCTTAACTCATGATCATTGGACTCAACTTGGCAGACCACAACTTCAACCCTTTAATGTGAAATTAAGCCCATATGGGGCCATTCCTACGCACTTCTCGGCAAGTGCAGAGCTGCCGTTTCTATCAAGTCTGAGACTGTTCCAATGGTTTTTTACATATTGCCGAATGCTAAACATGCAGGAACATGGAGTCACTGCTGGGGTGAACTTTCAAAAAGCAGACTCACTGCAATGTTGATTATGGGTCGCAGTGCATCCACCTCGCAATAGGCAACGTTCGCATTGTCACAGCCTTTAGCAAGGGCCGCGCGACCTCATCACTGTCTACAACGCCACCGATAGAAATGTCCGTAACCAACTCTAAGGAGGGGGGTAGTGCACGGCCGCCACCTCCCAGATTTCATGAATCATAGCCCGCAACAGCAAAACCTAAGGCCCAACAGCCTAGATTTCAATGGCAGCCTAAGCAGCCGCAATTGCCGCCTAGGAGTCGACTCTCCTATCCTCATAAAACAACCAACAACTCTAAACCTAGGAGGCCAAGATGCAGTCACAGAAAGCGCTGCATGATCAAGCAAAGATGGGTCCCTAAAGCCCTCTTGCATGCACAAGGCTACTATGTAGGCAACACCTGGCTGTGGATCCCTAAGGCCTACACGGCCAAAGGCACTACTCATACGCCGCCCTCCAGCTTGATCAACCCAAGTCCCATAAACCCTCCAAACCATAAGCCGCATTGCTCTCCAAAACCACAGCCATCTAACTCATCCACGCCTAAACCCAGGAGAGTCACACAAGCCTATCGGCCCAAACAACAGACTCCGTCACAAGAGTCATCACCCAACCAAGTCACTCCGACTCCCCAAATCCAACCTGAATGCAGCAATCCGTCCGTCGTGGCTGCTCCTAATCCACCCATAATCCAAGCAGCCCAACCACAGACTTAAGAACACTCCCAACCGCAACTCTTCGTTGTCATAGGCTCTAGTTCTAGCAAACCTCGACCACCCGTCGGCCTTATGCCCTCCTATGAACGCAAATCCTTTTTAGCACTGCCCGCCGACCTCGCTGAGGACACCGGGGATGACGTGGTGGAATGCATTAAATGACTAGACACCACCTTCATGTCGCTAGCACTAAGCTACGACCGCTTGGACTTAGGACTATTGGAGGAACCCTTTGCAGCTAAAGTTAAAACGATGCCCTACCTCCTAGGAAACCTTTGAATTCGCATTCGCAAACGTGTCTCGCTCCGCTGCTGAATTTCTCAACAGCGAGATATCCACAGAGCAAGCCATCAAGCAGCGCCTCATCATGGCATACGATTAGTGAACCACTTCTCGATCACTAAGTAAGAAATCACAATGTTATCAAAGCTCCCTGATACCGACTCCCCATTCTTGAAGCGTTGGTACACTCTTAGGCTGTAATGGAAAGTCGAAGGATGCCGCATAATGACCAATGCTGAGCAGCACCGCACTATCAAAACAGCGGAATACGACCCCACATATGTCACGGCAACCTCATATCAAGTGTTAACTACTCTTTGGGGCCGTCCCATAGAAGAACACATCAAAGGATACCCCTACCTCAACAGCTTGTTGACTTAGGAAGAGTTACACATTGCTAGCCGTGTCAACTCTGGTGACTTCCTAATAGATGTTCTCACATACATCACACAAGTGGGGATTAAACCCTCTGATCTGGACCACGACGCTCACTTAGAGTACAACCCCCAATTCTATAATTGGCTCCTTCACAAGTAACTCCTATGCCACCATGCCAAACGCCCTTGCCTTTTTGACCCTCAATCCTAGGAAGGATTCTTGTCAAGCTGGAAGGGGAGGGGGAATTAGTGAAACACATAAACATATATTATGAAAATAGGCAAAAAGTTAAAGGCTGAAAAGGAAAATCTACAATGGTTCTTAATGAATTCATTCAAAAAGCATAGAGTTTCTCTTTTTCAACAGTCAGCACATTACTATGTGGAAAGTACTAATGAAAATTCCGGTTTATGACAGGAACGAAAAATGTCGTAGCAGGACCGAGCCCACCGGCTTCCATTCATGGAAGAAGAGAGAACGCAGTATAGCATCACCCTGGAGAGCCGCGCCTACAACCAATTAAAATTTTGAACTATTCATAATATAGAAGGATTAGTGGCCAAGGAAGAGGCGGCCAGGAGAGTCATTGAAAGTTGCAACTTCAAGAAGTACTTGGAAATATTCGCACAAGAACCCGACCACACGAGATGTGTGGAATTTCTCAGGTCCTACGATCCCAACAACGAATGCGGCACCGTCACAGTGGGAAGAGGACAGAATGCCAAGCAAGTATTGGTTCGCCTAACCTCGGCCTTGGTGGAGAAGGCACTGGGACTGGAACCAAAGGTGGAAAACAAGCAAAAGAGGGATGTATATGCCATGCTGGGGATGAGAAAGGAGGACGTGCTGACAAATGATGGCATCAACATCCAAGACATCCCCGATGCAGAGACCAGGTTGCAGGCGAAACTCATACATGCGCTCTTCTCTAGCCAGCGCTACAACGCGTTGATGCACCGGATCAGTGTGCCGATACTGGAGAATGTGGCGGCCCATACCCTGCATGAAGTCGACTGGAATGGCTACGTGCACAAAACTATCGACCAAGCAGCTAGAGCGCTAGCCTTAAGAAGCATGCCCGCAGGAGAAGAATCCCTAGCATCTAACGCCAGAGAAAGAAAGAAGGCCTCCTCCAAAGCCTCATTCATCGCCTACGTGAGCATCTTAATGGTGCTTATCTAGGAGGCTGTGAAAGAGACACAGGAGACAGAAGAGGGGGAGGGGGAAACACCTGATAGGTCACCCCCTCATCAACACCAGGAGAGGTCCAATGATAGGACTGAGACCGAGGAAGAAGGGGAAGAACAGAAAAGCAAAAAGGAGGTCAAGGAGATGAAGAAGAAGGCAGCGCAAAAGAAAAAGAAATAGGATGAAGGCCGCAGGAAGGAGAAGGAATACTTGGAGAAAGCCAAAAGAGAATCCCTTAAGGAGGCCAAGGAGAGGGAGAAGAACAAGAAACAGGAAGAAGAAAAGGAAAATGAGGAATTACAAAAGGCAAATAAGGCGTCAAAACAGGAGGCCGATGAGAGAAAAAAGAAGGAAAAGAAAGAAAAAGACAAAAAGCAGGAAGAACACCGAAAAACAGAAGCAGAAAGGCAAAGAAAAGTCGTGAAGGAAGACAAGGAGCTAAGAAGAAAGGAGGAAGAGGACCTGGCTGAGGCTACACACCGGTCTATCGAACAACAAAGTAGGGCAAATGAATTGGGGAATCTGAGCCCGCAAAGAGAAGGAGAGTCAGGTTCTAGCACACAAGCACCGGAAATCATGCCGCCCGTTGTCATTGAGGGCAAGAGCAAAGCCCCAATTCACTCGATTCCTCCCCTCATGGTGCCTCCCACCGAACCGACCACCATCACCCCCAGCATCCCAACCACTGCCGATGTTTCAAATTTTGTGGCATGGATACAGTGCTTCATCAACAAGGAAATGGGCCAGGGACAAAGCACTGAAACTACGGCCACAGTGCGAAAGAGGCCAGCCACACTGATGTAGAATCAAGACAAGATCCCAAATGGCAGAAGGTGGAAGCCTCGACATCACCAACCCACACAACGATGACGCCATCAGCTAACTACGACGAGTACGTCGCCGAGCTACTCTCCCAATTGGAGAAATTTAAGGAGGAACGAAAGATAGTTGTGGCTGAGTTGGCAGTTGAAAAGTAGTTGGTAACTGCCTTCCAACTCGACAAAACTAGAATGACAGCCATGCAACAAAGGGAGATCTCAGATCTCAAGCAAGAAGTGAAGGCTAAGGATGACAGGGAAGAGCACTGGAGATAGCTACTAGACAATGAAACACAAGAACTTGTGAAAATGCAGAGAGAACACAAGCTCTTGATCATGCAATATGAGGAGCTCATTGCAAAAACTGCCAGAGTCGAAGCGCTTATGGCTGAGCTCAATGCTAGGGACGAGGAAAGAAAACAGAACATGGAGCAGCAGCAGAATGAGATCGAGTCCTTGACCGATCAGCTGAACTCCAAAAAAGAAGAACAGGAAAAACTGGTCAGAGAATGGAAAGACCAAGAACAAAGGCTCATGACCCTGGTCCTAAGGTAGAGAGAGAGTCTAGAAGAGATAAACAAGAGGGTAGAGGAGTGGGCTACGTAGAATGAAAGAAGGGTGAAGACACTAGCACGACGCCTCGCTCTGGTGGAAAAAGAGAAGATATTTGCAAAGAGCAAGGCAAAAGCCGCCCAGGTGGCCCTCGGTGCCCAACAGAAGGCCTTCCTCAACACAATCATGGACACCACCCGCCCAGAGGAGGGAGAATCGTTGGAGGTGGCACTAAAGAAGCTTAACATTGCACACAGAGCCCTGTATGCAGGACTGCAAATGCCACCCCAACCTGTGGAGGTTAGACTGAGCCTGGAAGAGCAAAGGAAATACCTACTGCTGGTCGGCCTAACCCCCCAGGAAGTGGATGCCATAGGATTTGAAGAGAGAGCACCACAAGGAGACCGGCAGGGGGAGGAAGCAGAACTTGAATTCAACATGGGTAGATTCAGAGAGGATGTGATCCCACAACCCCCCTCACCACAGTCTCAAGAGCAACAATAGGAGGACCCATCTACGGAGAGACAAGCCGCACTTAAAGATAGACGCAGGAAGCTAGTCGAAGAAGCCAGGAAGCAGTTAAGGGCCAAGCCAGTAGTGCAGCCATCCGTACCCCTCCCACATTGCCCTGATGACATCCCAGCTAGATTCCACGCAGAGCTAGTGGTTTGGGAGGGACTAGAAAAAGAAAAGGATCCATTCACCTTTAGCTTCCTTCTACCCAACAGCCTGCGTAGGGTCTTGCCGCTAAAGGTGATGGAGGAGGTGATCGCGATTGGTGGCTGACTAGGGCAAAAGTGGTTGGAAGAGAGAGAGAAGACCCCCACCTCTTGGGGAACTAAAGAGGCCGACTACTGGCAAAACAAAGTTTTTGAAGTTCCACACATGGTACAGGGCTATAAAAGCCAACCCTTGTGGAGGAGGCGAGTATGTGACATTAGTATGCTCGTCTGGATAGCATTTTGTAACACGCTACCCTTCGAGAGGAACAACCCCACATGCATGGCATACCCTCAAAGTGTAGGCGTGGATTTTGATGCCATCCTCCATGAGCATTACGACTTTCCCATTATCTATAACCCCAATGTCGTATCCTTCGAACATGCCCTCCTCTTTAACCTAGAAAGCCTAGATGACTCTATGACACACTTCCTCGTAGATTTCTCCTCATGTCCCGACCCGGCTTTTGTAACTACATGTAACTACCTTAGATTACTTAAGCTATTACTTAAGCAGGACCCGACTTCACAAGAGCGTGGCCAGCCTCCCCTCTTCTTCGACCCTAACACCATTGATAGCTATGCCATGGCTCGTCTTATGATAAGGGCTAGCCTCCTCCCCTCCTTTTGCCTAGCTCTCCTAGAGGACATGAGTGATAGCCAATTTACTAGGTGTAATCACCCCTTTCTCTCCACCACCTCTCTCCACGTCCGCATGAATCTGAAAGGGTACATGCAAAGCCACCAATTTTTGCTCAAATCCATCCGCCCTCCTTCCCCCCCTCATTCAGATGAAGAGGATTAGGCCTGGATTTCATTCATTCCACTACCAAAAAATAAATAAATAAATCACCCACTTGTAGAAGCACTTACCACCCCATAAAGCACGATCACTACACCTAGGGGTTCGTAAGTTAGGCATGTCCGGTGGCTTCGGTCGGCCAGCTCCACTCCCAACCCCCTAGCCCTTTTTGATCCCCCACTTCATGCTTAGGGCACATCAAGGGCAGGGCACACCTAGGGAGGTAACACTCACCTATGGTTAGACTTGTCACCCTAAGCCACTGGCACCGCACCCCCTTGGCACAAATGGGGTCCTCAAGTGTGGGACATCACCCAGGCTTGCCTGCGGTTAGACCCACCTCCCCATTCCACTAGCACGAGCACAATGCACTAACACGCTGATATACACTCCCCTTATGAACAGTACCCCATCGTCTCCTTCCAAACATCAGAGAGTAACAAACCACCGACTTCGGAGGCCCCGTCAACCACGCAATGCCCGTTTGGCTCCTCCGACAAACAATGTCACAGCTCCTACAAGCACCTAAGTCTCCAAGTGGCCCTCACCATTGTACCACTTGGCCAATTGCCTGCCAACCTACAACAACACAGAAGTGCCATGGGACTGGCACCCATCTAGGAGGGGGGTAAATGTTAACCCCAAATCGAGATGGCCCCAGGTCGAGATGGCGAAAAAAGGAAGAAAAAAAGCAGATAAACATGGAAAAAGAGCAAAGACACGCAAGCAACCTCCAAAACCAAGCCAGGGCAAAAAAGCACAAATTTAAATGAAGGGCACCTCGAAAAACTCGAAAACCTCTTGTAAAAGAGTGCCAGGCTCCCTCCTATGCCAATTGTAAAATACTAGACGGGTGTAGGCTAGAGGCATAAGGCTAGAAGAGGGATATGGAAAAAAAAAGACCTTGCCACAAGGGCCAGTCATGTATAAAAGGGATGGGTGCCCATGGGATTTTAGGGTTTGTATACATAAAGTTCAAAAAGTAAATGAGAGCTCATTCTTTTGGTGTGTGGCAACAAGAGTCTTTTTCTTCTTCTCTCCTTCTCATCTTCTTGCTTGTGTGTGCTCTTGAGAGAGGGAGTGTGAGAGTGCGAGGGAGTGAGTGTGTGAGAGTGAGGGATCAAGAGGGTGAAGCTCTTCACCATCTCCTCTTCTCTTCTTCTCTTCTCTTCTCTCTTCTTGCACGCGTGGCTATGGAGGATGGAGCTTGGAGGTGGAGGAGGCTTGAGGATGCTTGAGCTTGCATCTAGGATCCTGGAGCTACCAGTGTGTGTGAGAGAGGAGGCAACTCATATCAGCATCAAGGTAAGCTCACTACACTCATAGGATCGACGACACGTCGGTTAGGTGAGAGATAGCCATTAGAGCTCGCTTGGAATGCTTGAAACAATAAGCGGTCCATGGGTCTTGGCGGTAAAGCGAAAGCTCCCACAATATTTTAATAGGAAAAAATTAAATAATAAATATTAAGAAAAGGAGGAGATTTATCAGTAGTAGCAATATTGTTTGAATTAATATTTCTATCTCTCTTAGAAATCAAAGTACTTCTTTTCTCCTAATTATAATATATTATCCTTGTCTTATGCATTAGTGCTTGCTAAAAAGTTGATATTACAACAATGTATAATGAAGATGTTCTATTTTCAAGTGCTAAGATCAAGACAAATCTTTTCATTTTCTATTCTATTAGCTTGAGGTTCATCCTGAGTATGTCTATCCCTACCAATTTGTTTCAGCACCATGAGTCTCTTTTAACAATTTTTTGATGAATCAAATTCAAGAAACTATTCAAGAAAAAGCTTGGATTTGGTTGAAACAAAATTTTACCAAATGAATGACTTAGGAGACGAAGTAAAGATGCAGCTTGCATGTCCCAACCAAGTTGGGTCTACCAAAAACTTACGAGCTGATCTTGTTTTAGGTCTATGAAGGCCCATATCTGTATAGCTAAGTTAAAAGTAGGTGTCATTGGTCCTCTAGACAAAGACTCTTTGGATTGTTAATCACCTTCTCAAGAGTTTGTAAAAGGAAAGGAAGGGAACGAGCATGATTTTGGTGGGAAATGTGATAACATAATATTTAACCATTCAAAAAGAAAGAATAATGGTTGAAAAGTGACCCTTCACATGAGTTAATGTCCTTAGGAATTGTATGGTTGAACTCTTAAATGAATAATATGTTCTCTCATTAATCACATATGAATGTCCAAAGTTGAAGGGTTCATACTTTTAAAACCTCAACTAATTAGTAACTTAATAATTTTCTTACAAATGCCCTCTTTGAAATTTTCTTGGCCCTAATGAGATGATCATCATCAAGAAGGTCGTGTATCATTTCATTCATCTTTGCCTCAAGAGCTCATTCTTAGTGTCTCCACTGGATACCTCTTGTAGTAGTTATTCTCCTCAATCATTTGCAATGAGAGAGAGAGAGAGATCTATGAATGTCTCCAAAGTGGCCTATATGAGACCATAACTAATACAACTGGTATCATCATCTCTCATCAGATAAGAATAGATAAAATTTATGTGTAAGTTTACATGGTATATTGAAATGAGAAGTATGGAAACTGAAAAAGTTGGAAAAAACTAAGTTTAAAAAGATCAAGAGTGTAGAGTATCTCCCCCTCAGTCTATAAAATCTACCAAGACTCTACAAGCTACCTCCAACTAAGTCACCGCACCAATCTTCCTATGTAACGAGCAATCATGATGTGAACATGGCACATATGGGCACACTTATATTGCCGACTAGGTACTCTAGGGTGTCGTGCTCTGCGTAGCATTGTAGCTCTGTCAATTGTGATGGCTCCTAATAATGTATCTTCGCAATGCCTATCAGTAGGAGATGTAGTGTCTGGGGTGGTCATGGTTGGGAGTTTAGCTACGCTGAAGTAGTCTTTAACCGCGCTCTGGAGGGGTGGATGATGTTGGGGTCGTCTCCCATCCTGTAACGATAATGCTTTCCATCCTTGGAGCTCTAGTAAGAAAAGGCCCAAACATATTTGGTCCTCATAGTCTATCACCCCTCTTAGTGGTCCAGAGCCCTCCTTAAAGAGGCAATGATAACGGCATCAGATATCATAGTATATAGTACATCTACAAATGTAGTGCTCCTCCATCTCTGGCTCCCATTCACAAAGCTAGCACATCCTCTCATTGGCTACAATATGACTCCATCAACCTATCTCAATCATCACTTCATGCAATGAGGTGTGGATTTGACCAATGGCAACTCAAAGTCCATGGAAAAGTTGAGTATCCATGTATCTCGGTCTCACTATGAAACCGTCATGAGAAAGTTGCAAGAAGTGACATTGGTATTGTGCGTGCCGTTTTCGTGCCTAATGGGAAAGGGGGCATGGACCAAGTCCTTTATGTCTCCACTTTAGTGATGTTTTCTCTCATCACACTATTCAACTCTACAGGATTGAGGCTCAGAGCAGGGCAGTCAGAGGCTATAAATGAAATAGTGGTAGTCTATCTATACTCATGCCATGTAAATTCAGCCACGTGCTCATATGTGCATACCAACACTGTCTATCTCTCTATGTTGCAAGCTGACTAGAAGGCTCCAGTGCTAGTCTAGGATATGAATCTTTAGGGAGCTGCCATATCCTTTGGAGGAAAGTAATTGTTTGGAATAATGCCTCAACTACCATGGGTGGAGCGCCGAATTCTGCCCAGATGGGATCTCCTCTAGTATTGAGGCTTTTGTCTTGATCATACATGTTATCATGAAGACGAGCGGTCTTTCCATGTATTCCTAGCCATCATAATGTTGTGCTTCTCTTCCATTGCAGTCCATAGGTGACATCCGTCTAGTATGATAAAGGCTTGGGCCCCAAATGGCTGCCTCATAGAGTAATGTGGGCGTAACTAAAGTGTCAAAAATGCACAATTTGGTACGAGGCTCTTGAAGCTGTATATGTGCACACTCCCGCTCTAGAGTGCTCAAAGCTGCATATGCCTATGCCAACCTAGCTTCTGAAGTCTCCTTGCATGAAAAATGTGGCCCCTTGAAAGTGACCCCGACATATACATTTTGTCTAACCATTTCCATAGGCTGACCATCATACATAACTGGTGCTCTAAGCGTATCACGCAAGCTGCTGAGGTGATAAAGACCATGATTTTAGTCTTTCCAACATTAACCTTGAGACCTTTATCTTCACAGAACACATGTAATGCATCCAGATACCATTGTAGTGCCTCTAGTGACTTTGAGATAAGCACCATATCATCAATATATAACAAAATTGGTATCAGTACCCCAGCCAAGCTCGCTCCGATACCACCCCATCTCTGCATGTAATCAAGAATCTCATCAATGTACAATCCAAATAGCAAAGGAGAGAGGGGACATCCTTGCTTTATGCCCACCATGCTAGAGATGGAGTCTGTTGTGCCTCTAGGCACTCCTACTCTCCCTGTCATAGTTTCATATAATGCATAAATACACCACTACATATCCTCTAGGACCCCAATGGCTCGCAACCTTTGCATGAGTCTTGGACGTGGCACAATATCAAAGGCTTTACGGACGTCCACAAAACAATGGTAGATTTTTTGCCTCCGTGATCCTCCCTCCTCAATCAAGGCCCTTAGCGTGAATATATGGTCTAGCATATTGTATCCATGGCAGAAACCAGCTTTCCCTATAGACCATATTTCCTTTGTTTCAGCCCATCAACTCAACTCATGCTCCACAATAGAGGCATATATCTTTTCTAGCATATGGCCAATCATAATAGTGCGGTAGTTGTTAGCAACCACTAGATCTCCACTCTTAAAAATTGGCACTATTGTGTGGTCACACCAACTTACCGGAAACCCCTCATATGGCTCTATTGAAGAGATTCACCAAGATAAGGGCCAATGCATAACATGCATGTGCAAAATGCTTTACCACAAGGCCATCTTGATCATGTGCTCTCCCATTCTTCAACCTCCAAATAGCATATCTCACCATCTTTTCCGCAACAAAACCACACTGTGTTGGCCTAGAGTTTGATGGACATGGTATCTACTCTTGTGATGGAACATCATATAGTGCCCTAGCATGCTCATGCCAAGCCATAGGTGATGTCAACTGAATTGGGGGTTGTCTCCTGTGAAATTTCTTCCATGCCCTCTTGTTGTCTCTATGCTTAAAAAGAGCAAATACATCGTTGACTCTAGTTTGGTTAAATAATCTCTCTTCTTTTTCCACATAAGAGGACGAGAGACATTCTATGCCTGCTTGTGTGTGCATGTCCCTAGTATAATATCCCTTTGTCTACACTCATCATCAAACCAGGCATTTTGAGGGGCAATCCACTTGCATATTGCACTAGGGCCCATCTTACATGGGAATGCCTCTGAAGTTGTAACATGTAAAACCTTTGTAGAGATCTAATGACATCTTTCAATGGTTCATGTTGGTCTAGCTGACTTAAGCTATCTCGTAGTGCATCACTATAGATATGCAACCTTTGCTCTAGAAATTCATTATGCAGGAATGTGTGTGACTGTGTGCATGTTTCTTGTCTTTGACTACATGCTAGAGTAAAATTTAGGATTGCATGGTCAGCCGCTATACTGATTGGCTTATCAGATGTCTCAAAATTCTTAATTTCTAACATTAATGTTGGCAAGCCCATTACATAGTCCAGCACACTCACTCCTTCTTTACTATTCCAACAAGTGAAAGCATACACTCCCGGCCATCTTAATAGGCCATTGAATATAGCCAATCTATTAGCACTTCCCAAAGCTAGCAGATGTGATCCATATGCTGTCACCTCCTTATCTTGAGATGTCCTGGCAAGCCCTAGTTCATCCAATCCCAATTCCTTAAACATTTCATGTTCAATATCATAAAAGGCGGATTGCTCACTTCTTGTTTGAGCATTAAAGTCTCCCATTAGTATGTCCCCAATACTTACATATCTCATAATATCTTCATGTAGTACTTCAAATGGTGATCTCTCCTTAGTAGCAAATGTTGAAGAGGTAGGTGGGAAGTAGCATAGTGCAACATATAGATCCCTCAGGTGCCTTATCCTTAGCCTTATGCACATGTATCTAGCATGCACATCGCGTGACACCACGTGAATCATGTCTTGGAGGCTCTCATGATAAAGAGTAGCCACCCCTCCTGACCCCATGGTTCCTCCTAGTCTATGGGGTTGAGGTCTATATAGGCTCTCCCATTTGTATCCCACAACATTCGGTAATCTATAATTTGTTGATGTGTCTCTGTATACATAGCCATATCTATCCCACAAAAAGTATCCTCAAAATAAGCTGCATCAAGTCTCATTGAACCATTACAATTCCGAAGGGACATGTTTAATGTCTCATAGGCCTTGTATCACCATTGTGACCTTCGTTCTACTATGGTTACTTTGCCATCTCTATACACACCATACTTGCCTTCTTTACGTGCCTCCAAAACTTTTGACATGCAATCCCTTCGGTGCTCTAACTATGTGGGTGCGAGATCCTCATCGGGGTAAATATTTTCACTCTTCAAAGCCTTTCTTTTTGTTAAGAAGGCCCTTTTGCTATCCATGTCCCCAAATTTCAAGATGAGGATCTAACCTCTTTGGTCATTTGGATCACCTATCCTCCAAGCATCCATAATGCATGTCTCGTCTACACCCATCTTAGCACAAAGTGTTTTAGCATCCTCTTGGGGGTTCCCTTTTTTAGCCCACCCCACCACACATACACGCAATGTACAGATTTTCCTCTTTGCTTCCTCCTCTAGTGTTGCATTCATAATTTGTACTTTGTTCTGAGGCACCCCTTTGTTTCTTCTAACTACCTTGATCCATTGTGCATTTTCTTTCACTGTTTGTTGAACATTTTCTACTTTCTTTTGAGCTCCCTCTACCACATTCACCCATATGTGCATGACTTTTTTTAAACTTTCCATCTCTTTCTTTAATTCTCGTGCATCTGGCATTGTTGTTTGTGCATCCATCATTGACTTGTATGCCACTTATTCATTCTTACATGACTCTAACTACCTTTTGAGTTCAGCAATCTCCATGTCCTTGGCTATTATGTGTGCATTTGTATCAGATTTCAATGAATCCATATCTACCCTCTGTTGAGAATCAGCAATCACACTCACTAAACAGCCTGTTTGTATGGAGCTTCAGGGTCAAGGATATGCAGGCTAACTTATCCTATATGCACAATGGTGCCTACTGCAGTTTTCCTACTTTCCTATAAAGCATTGTACTTGCTTCCTTTCTTAATGCAATGATAGTACTCTTTTCTTTTCAGTGAAGTGTCAATGTCATTGTCCACATACACAAGATTGTGTTTATGAGTCCAAGTCTCAATCTTGGAACCTAATTCACTTGTGTAACAAACAGTGTCTTTGTCTTCTCCATCATGAGTCCACACTTCTCATTTCATCCTCCATAGCTTCCGGTTTTTGCCATGCTCTAGATCCCACATTTCTCACATGGTATCAGAGCCGAGTTGGGCATGGCATTGCTTCTCTAGCCTCTCTTGATTCCTCTCAACCTCAGTCTAGCTCAATGTCAGCTCATGACTTTATCTCCCAACTCTACTCTCACTGAAGCTTCCATGGCAGCCATAGCCAGCAGCACCCTGTCAGATTGAGCTACTTATATCTCACTCCACAGGTCAAATCTCTTGGAGCTTCCTTCTGGAAAAGTATTCCCCAACTCACAAAGCTTCCCTGTATCACATCAATCTAGGATGTTGGACCATCTAGAGCTCAGCATTGTGAAAATCCTCAATCTTTGCTTTGTGTCTGCCATAGCCAGACAGGACCTACCTTACTTGGAGCTTCAATAACTCCTCAACCAGGCCATTTCAGCCCACGATTTCTTCTAGAGAGTTGTTCCTCTACTCAAGGCGCTTCATCTTGGCATAAAAATTGACTACATTACTGCGCCCTGACTCCAGCATTGCGGAAATCGTGGAAATCTGTCAGAAATGCGTCTACTTACGTTCGAGTTGCCTGCGTGTTGTATACAGTCCACGATGTTGACGATTATCATGGGGTTTTGATAGCCCATGAAGTCAGCTTCCTAGACATATAAAAAATTTTGAAAATAATCCACTGTAGCTCCTGCAATCAGCAAAAAACCAGGCTGCCCCCAGAAACCCTAATGCAGAAGCCATAGCCAAAGCTTCAAAATTCTGACATTTCTCACTGTTTCTCTCACTGAAGTTATCAACAGTGATTTTAATCACTGAGCAATACTCTCTGAAGTTCATTAAAGTACTGTCACTCGGATTTGAAGGTATCAGCATCAAATCAAGAAGGGGAAGATCACTTGGATTTTAAAAGAGTAAAAGACTTTGCAGATTTGGTATTCATTGACACTCAGTTAGTGTTTTTTAGCACTTTGTCTCTCAACCAACTCTTCTGCTGCTCAAATCTAATAAGTTTGAAGTTGATTTGCTACTGTTCCCGTAAGTCTAACATGGGAAAAGACTCTCCAAATGCTCGATTCAAAGGAGTCGGGTTCCACACCTGGCAAACCCGCATCAAGCTCATCTTGATGAAAAAGGGTCTCTGGGCCATCACAAATGGCAAAGAGAAGAAACCTCGGGACGCGGACCTTGCAACTACTTGGCAAAAGAATGATGACAGAGCCTAGGCCATTATCAAACTGGAGCTAGACGACAGTTATATCCACCATGTGGATAACTGTGAGACCTCACAGGATACATGGAAAAGACTTGACACTCTGTTCGGTGCACAATCTAAATCATCAAAGTATGGTCTCCTGATTGAGTTCTTCAGGCTTGAAATGAAGTCCAGCACATCACTTGCCACACATCTTAATTACATGGAAGGACTCCTAACCCAACTTGCAGGAATCAACATTAAAATGGATGAAGATGTTTGCATCGGTGTTCTACTTAAGAGCTTGCCTCCTGAATATAATAATGTATCAACAACTTTAATCAACATGCCAAATCCTGAACTTGTTGATATCCAGGCATCACTGTTAGAAGAGGAAAAGAAGCTAAAAACTAAGGAAGAACCAAGTACCTCTAGAGATGAGCATGCATTATATGTTGGCAACAGGTACAAAGGCAAGAAGGATCAGCTCTTCTGTGACTTCTGCAAAAGGACCGGACACACCGAGAAGTTCTGCCACGCAAGAAAGAGATCCCAAAAGGCCTATCTAGTCGCAGTCAAAGAAGAAGAAGAAAATGGAGCAAAGGAAGAAGAAGATGAAGATGAAGACCACCAGGATCGGAAGGACAAGACTCATCAGTCCTTGTACTCTCATAATTCTGATAGACTGTTTTAAAAGCCTTGTATTTTCTTGCCCTAATGCTTCCTGCCATAAGCTTTGTAAACTCCTTATGTAACTTGGCATTACAGTCCCTGTACACTTTGTGAGGCCCCTGTTACAGCCTCTGGATGTCCACCATGTTTATGGTACCCACACTTAGCCTTTTCTGTGATAGCCTCCAGTTTTTTGCCATGTTTGTGGTATGCCCACACTTTGCAGGTGGTTCTCATTGCAGCCTCTACACACTTTGTGCCTTTCTAGTTGTGATTGAGGAGGGGTGTTGAGAATCAGCAATCACACTCACTAAACAGCCTCTTTGTATGGGGTCTTGTACCGCGCTTCTGATGTAGTGCCTCTTATGGTTGGCCAGATTGGTTGTGTATCAAGTTTGGTCTCATGTCCACTAGTTTCTTTGTTAGTAGTCTCTGACATCTCACAGTTTAGGAAAACCACTAAGTGTGCTTGCATTAACCCTACAAACCCTTCCTAAACAACTGTCAATACCTCTATAGCTTCTAGGGCATCTAGAGTCTCCCTGTGTAGAGATGTGACTCTGGAGGACAATGAATGTCTCTTTGCACGAGAGGTGGCCCTATAGAGTAATGCCTTCACATCAACACTCATGTCAGTGCCGTTGAAGCTCACGCTAGACACGTTAGCACCCATCTCATGCCAATCTCTAGTCAGGTCCATGCCAGTGTCCTTACGCTAGCATCTACTCAGGCAGGCAGTCCTCCTCACGCGATCACACCATCATGCCATCACGCCAGTCATCATCATGCCAAACAGATTGAGAGACAAGGAGACATTGATAGAGAGAGAGAGAGAGAGAGAGAGAGAGAGAGAGAGAGAGAGAGAGAGAAAGAGAGAGAGAGAGAGAGAGGTTCTTAGTATCTACTAAGAGAGAGGAAGATGGAGTTTCTTAGCTTCTCGACAATAATCTTCATCACCCTTCAAAAGATTGAATACCTCCACCAACTCATTTTTGCCTCCAAGATCTTTGTTTTGCTTCTTTGAGATTCATTATAATATGGTCCCTTCACTCTACAAGACAAGGCCAGTAGTTTCTCCATCCTTGGATCACCACATCACTACTAACATACCTAGTTGCTTGCATAGGATAGTTGTGTGCAGCAATGGGGGACTTGATCTTAAGGTGTAAGAATTGGACCCTCCATGTCAATCAACTGATTCATTGAAAGGCCCCCCCAGAAGCATAAAAAATTGAGTGGCTCGAATATAATATTTAGGCCCCCCCTTAAAATTTACATTTGGAAGGGACTATTCTTATTCATACAACCTGGAGGGATGAGGCCTCAAAAACGTTTAGGCAGCCTGATAAAATGATGGAGGTCCTTTCTTTCTGCTCATGAAGAAAAGTAAAGAGAGGGCTCGATTTTATAATGAAGGGGGTGTTTCCTACATGGATATATATCTATATATCTATATATAGATAGAGAGCATGTGTACACAAAGATACATGTGCATATAATCCACCATTACATATGACCATTTATATTTTCTAGACACACCTTAATGGGTGAAAGCATTTCTAAGCAGATAATCGTTGTAGTAATAATTTAAAAAATGACACCAATTAAATTTTTTTCAAAATTATCTTACATTTTTTCGAGGATTATAAATGTAGAATTTCTTTGTAAATGGCTATCCATAGATACATATGACTTCACAAATTCCCACATCACTAGTATAGTTTGATGTGATAAAATATAGTGCTATAGTTCTATGATAGGTCATGTCCTAAGCAACACCTATGTGAGCTATTCAAGCATGCCCTTACACATCATGGTTCAATGAGTATTTTTAAAACCTTGCCAAAAACCACACCCCTGTTTTCACATTGATTAATTAGTTTCACTATTTTCCTCTCTTGCCCTTCTTAGTCCTAACTTTCTTCTCTCCTTTATCATACAAAAAATATTTCTTTGCCCCCCATTACCCTTTCACTTCCCCCCATTATTCCCAATTTCATATAGAAAAGAGGAATTTCACTTATTTAACCATTCACTTAAGATGAAGCATACTCATGCATACAAATTTGTTGTTCAGTGGATCCAATGACTTTAGGAAACTGTAGACTAGATGTGGATTTTCTTTCAACTTTTATATAGGCTAACAAGAGATTTCTAGTTAGATGCATATGAAGCCAATACAAAAGTAGGTGGCGAACCCGCAACCATAGAAGATCCATGATATATGTTATAATGGGTGATTGCCATGAAGCCCCAATACAAAAGTAGGTGGCGGACTTGCAACCATAGAAGATCTGTGATATATGTTATAATGGGTGATTGCCTAGGTGGTTCACCTATTTATGTGTACTCCTCCTTGGAGTTATGATAGGGATGTTTTTTCAAAACTAGGAGACATATAGGCAGGCCATTCTAGTCGTCTAGGCATAGGCTCACCCTAGGTACATGCTTAGGCTAGGCTACCCTAGGTAGCCATAGGCATTGACTAGGCTATGTGAGACTAGATGTAGGGTAACCATATGCATATGCTACATTAGACTAGGCATCGACTGATCATAGATGCTAGATTGAGCTAGGTGTATGCTATCTTATGCTAGTAGTTACTAAATCTAGATTATTTGATTGATACTAATTATGTAAAATAACAACAGACAATGTGTATAGGTGCAGGCAATGGATATAAACATGTAAAACACCTTATTATGTTGATAGATTACTTGTAAATTTGGGTTGTATGTTGCTATTTGTCTTCTCCCTAATCGCAATGTTATATGTAATTTCTATAGATGTTCCTCTTCATTTTGATGTAGACGTTGGTGTGGCCAAGCTCATGTAGAGTGTAGACTAGTACTAAGGGAGGATTGTATGCCTAATATCAAAATTCTACCATGCATGTACTGATCAAATGTTGTCGACGAAATGTATTGGCATCTAAAGGACGGAGAGAGAGATGGAGAGAGAGATAGGGACCCGCAATAAGGTCTTCCAAGGTCATACATCGTGAGGCGGATGGACTAAGGGCGTGAGTGGGATCTTATCGTGGGAAAAGGGGGATTGTATATTATTGTAATCGAGCACCGCCATCATCGACGGGTAGGGATTCTTTATCAGTCGGCAGGAGGAGAAATTCGCCTCGCCATCACAACTTCTGTGCTTCGAATTGACCTTCTTAATGGCGAGCTTGACAGCTGAGCAGAATGCTTATAATCGGGTGACTCACGCAGACCTATAAAGGTATCTTTATAAACTCTGCGTTTAGGGTTCAAATCGATACAACGTGTCTTCTCCTGTGTACGAGATGCATATAAGTACTTGTATATTTATACATCCGCCTCAATTAATAACATGAGCAAGGATCTGTTCTCATCACATGAAGACGACAGGTGTCGATCTCATCAATCCATTCGAGCCGATTGATCATATCCATGACCATATTAGCGATACATACGATAATTCTTATTCACACCAAAGAGAAGAGGCCATAGACGACCATTCCCATGGAACCACACACCCTCACATACTAGAAATGCTGTATTATTACATCATTTGTTGCAATGTTGCAACGTTGCAACATACATACGATAAGAATAAAAAACATCGCAATCATTCTCATGGAGCCTCTCACACCATATTACTGTTATATTTTTATATTGTACATTATTATATTATGGGAATTGTAGTTTAACTAACTCCGGTATAGTTAATGTAACTACAAGAACAAGCAGTTATATTATCATTTCTTGATTGGTGTTGTATTTTGATAGATTAGAAAATAATCATATTGCTTTCTTTTGTGTGTATGTGTCCATTTTGCAACTCCTTGGCCCTTCACAAATTTGGTGGAGATGATGAACTATTGTACTTTATCACTAAATTAATTGCTTATTACGCATTCTCTATTTAATAAATTTATATCAATAAACTAATGGCTCACTTTTCTTTAAGTGTTGATGATGATCTAGCATGGCCATGAGCCCATTTAGAGACTAGTATTCCTAGTGTATCACTTAATAGGGTGATCAGAGCACTGTGACGGGGATATCTGATACATGCAGTACAAGTTATAGAGGAAAAATGAAGTGTCCGTCAAGTGTAAGAGTTTACACAAGAACCAATGAGTTACACATAAATGAAGATGGATTGTGTTCTAAAAAGAAGAAGTACATTAGCATTGTGTATATGTATTTATGTGTGCATCCGTCAAGGACGGCTAGGAACATTTACTTGTGTGTAATGAGCATTGCATTCATTTGGGGTCATCCTCTCCCTTACAAGTAAAGGTTTAAGGTATTTTATTTCATTAAGAAAGATAAGAGAGGTATTTCTCTCACTGAGAAAGATGAGAGATGTGATCCTCTGGAAGTGAGGAGAGAAGCGATTTTCCCTTTCTAAGATCTAAAATGACATAAGCTTTTGTGTGGAAGTCAATCTTAAGGTTGAGGCCCAAGGAAATCTAATGAACTCTCCTTATTTAAGGCTTAAGGTGGTTGCATGGACCATAAGTTAAGAATAGAGTTTAAACAGCTGTTTTTCTTTAAAAAGACAAGGTGAATCTATTTTTAAAATATCTCATGATACAAAGCCGATCTCTAAAAATGGCCCATTTGAGTTATCGTAAATGGTGAGATCTACAACTTTTGTGTTGAACATTTTTCCATCCGAGCAACGGATAGAGAGATATTTCAAAATTTGTATTGCAGAGTAGATCCTGGAACAGCCACATCTTGCATGAAGTTCAACCTTTCCAATCTTGGCACTCAAGTCTCTCTTCAAGAAGAGAAGCTCTTGGAGCTTATAAAAGGGGAGGCTCTCCTTGGGTATGGAGGGGGTGAAGGAAGCATCACTTTGCGTGCATGCAACAGGAGGAGAGAAGGTGCTTCGAGTCTCACAAAGTGCTGCGAAATGCTCTGCTTAAATCAAGTTTCAAGAAGAGACCCCTATATATATTGTGTAGGAGAGAAGGTGCAAGTGTTACAGAACCTCTGCTAAAATCAAGTTCCAAGAGGAGATCCCTACACATATTGTGTAGGAGAGAAGGTGTAAGTGTTGCGGAAGCTCTATTGAAATCAAGCTCGAAGAGGAGATCCCTACACATATTGTGTAGAAGAGAAGAAGAGACTCAAGAATGATCAAAATGTACCAACTTCCAAGTTGTGCAAGTGTTAGCCGATTGTATACAATGCAAGGAACCATGATCTTGTTCCCAAGATCTACAAGTTAAGAATGGGTTTATGTGTAATAGAGAAGCTTGCTCCTTGTCAATAATATAACTCCACAAGGGGAGAGACTAGCCCATCTTCTAGTCCCTAGTATGTTGTCAATCTTTCTCTCTCTCTCTCTCTCTCTATATATATATATCTTTCTTTTCTCTAATATGTTCTCTCTCTGCGCAAGCATAATATTCACCATATATCTTTTAAGTATATAAAAAGGTCGAGCGTGTATCTCGGATCTTATAACAGTGGTATTAGAGAAGATATCTTTGCTTTTCTCAAAGTAAAGTGATCCTTGCAAGAAGAAGGTAAAGATAGCAATTGATGAAGTGCCTATAAGTGAGCAATTACACGCTCAATTGACAGAGAATGGTAGCTTGCTGGAGATTCCCAATTGATTGACAGCTTAAGGGTAAGGAAAGAAGCTACTTATGAAGGACCGAATCCTCCAAAAGATGGTAATACTGAAGGAAACACCATTGCATCAATTGATGGTGAAGGTGCAAAGCATCCAATTGTTAATAAGCTTCTTGGAAGGAAGAAGGACTTTCGAGTCAAGAAGAGTAAAAAGACCTCACCTCAAGTGAGGCAGATCAGGAGAAAGTCATCTCCCTTAGCAACCAACTACTTCCCTGATTACTCAAGTTCCTCCTCCTTCTCATAATCTTCTAGTTCATACTCTCTTGGTTTGAAGTCTCGTACAATCCACAAATGGACAAAGAGGGACCATAAGAGGAGCAATCTTAAGAATACTAAGAATTTCAAGTCTAAGGATAAGGACATAAGGTTTGACTCTTACTCGAGTAAGAGAGATTCTGCTAAGGCGTTAGCCTTTGTCAGACAATTTGAAGTTGCTTTTTCTCATGGTAGTTTCTTGGAAAAGTCCAAGCTCAAGCATGTAGGCAGGCACTTGAAAGACATCGCTAGTAATTGGTGGTTGACTCTAATTTTGGAGAGAAGGGAATCTACAACTTGGAAAAAGTTCAAGAAGAAGTTTTATGCTCAATTCTTGCCTCCTGATTTTGAGAATGATATCAAGGAGTGGGATTAGCTAGGCTCGAAAAAGCATGAGAAGGTCACTAGTTATGTGGACAAGTTTTGGTCTACTCTTCTTAAGGTTACTCCCTTCATGGAGATCAGCGATGAAGAGAAGAAAATGAATTTTGAAGTTGGCCTACTCCCTCATTTACACAGAACCATAAAGGTGTATCCATATGAAACCTTATCTTGCATGATGGAGTTTGCCATCATAGCTGAAAGTTTGCATACACCTGGTATATCTCCAAAGTTGGAGATGAGTTCTTATAGAGCTAGACAAGAGTATCTCTATGATCAACCAAGAGATAGGACTTATCGAAGAAGACCTACCTCTACCCATGATCAATATTCAAAGCCAGAGGGTAACAAGAAGCAACGTAAGTATCTCTCACCCTTTGAGATACAAAAGCACAAAGAGGAAGGAAGATGCTTTCTTTGTGGTGAGTTAGGGCATATGAAGCTTGATTGTCCTCACAAAAGGAAGGAAGAAAATGTGATTAAAGATCCTCCTCTGCTATCCTCAAATTCTATTTCGGATGTGCAAGCTAATACTCATTCAAATGAGAAGAAGAGACAACTCTTAAAGGGTTGGGGGACACTTAACAATCAACAAGTTTGATACTTTTTGATCCGGGATTCACATATAATTTTGTGTCAGTAGATACTACTAAAAGGCTATAAATTCCACCGGATCGATTGAGAATACCAATTGGATCAGGTTTGGAATTTGAAGGACTTACAACCAATTCAACCCCTATCTAGGGGAAGTTGAATCTTAGAATTGGGGATTACTGCAACCAAGAATCTATTCTACTTGCACCCATTGGTAGCTGTGATGTTATCTTAGGTATACCTTGGCATTACAAGATTAGACCTCTTTTCGATTTTGTTAAGAATACCCTTGCATTTCAATTCAAGGGTCATAACATAGTATGCATTACTGATGCTGGAGATTGGCATGTGCCAATGGTTAGTCATGTTAGCATTTCTAAATAAATGAAGAAATCTATTTCTGCATATATGATTTTTGTGAGAGAGTCAAAAGAAGCTAATGATTCAAGGGCACTTGATGCCTCTAATGAACACACAATACAAACTAAGGCTTCTAAGTCTCAAACTTTAAAAGAACCCCTCTCTTTAATTGATCAAGCCAGACATGATTTTGTTAAACAATATGAAGATTATTTTGGTGATTCACTCCCATGAGAGTTACCTCATAGGCGTTTGGAAGATCACACAATTGATCTTATCCCCCAGGCAGTTCACCACCTAGCCTACCACCTTATCGAGTAAATGCAAGTCAGCAAGAGGAGATCCTAAAACAAGTAAATAAACTATTGGGAAAAGGGGTTAGTTTAACCTAGCTCTTCTCTATACTGCTCTCTAGTCTTACTTGTTCAAAAGAAAGATGGGTCTTTTCATATGTGCATAGACTACATATCTTTGAACAAGATCACAATCAAGAATCGTTTTCCTATCCCAAGGATAGGTGATATCTTGGATAAGTTGCAAGGAGCTAGTATCTTTAAACACATTGATCTCAAGAGCGGCTATCACTAGATATGGATATCACCTGAAGATGTTCATAAGACAGCTTTTCATATAACATTTGGACTATACGAGTTCTTAGTCATGTCATTTGGTTTGACTAATATACGCGCCACATTCAATCGAATGATGGAGAGAATTTTCAAACCTCACTCACAGTTCACAGGTATGTGCTTTGATGACATTGTAATATTTTTACGGTCTGAAGAAGAGCATACAAAATATCTATCTATTTTTTTTCAAGAGCTTCGCAAGCATAGACTACATGTCAATGCTAAGAAGAGTGAATTTTTCCTTTCGAAAATTCATTATTTGGGCCATATTATTTCTCACAATTAGGTGAGAATGGATCGTGAGAAGATTTGAGCCATTATTGAATGGCCCACACCTACTTTTGTACATGAAGTTAGAAGTTTCTTGGGCCTATGTTCATGCTACAGGAGGTTCATACGAGGTTTTGCGTATGTTACATCTCCTCTACATGACCTTACTAAGAAGCAAACGCATTTTCACTGGGGATCAAGGCAACTACAAGCCTTTGAAAGAGTTAAGTTTCTTGTGACTCAAGAACTAGTTTTCATAGTTTCGGATCTTCAAAAACCTTTTGAAGTTCACTACAATGCTTCTGGGGATTGCATTGGAGCTGTGCTTCACCAAGAGCATCATGGAGTAGCATTTGAGAGCCGACGCCTCAAGGATCATGAGCTACATGCTCCAGTATATGAGAAAGATCTTATGGTGGTGATACATGCTCTTCAAGTATGGAAACACTATTTACTTAGTGAAAATTTTGTTATTAAAACACATCACCAGAGTTTAAGATACTTTGTCACTCATAAGAAGCTCTTAGAGAAATAGATGTGTTGGGCAAAATTTCTTATCTATGTTTCACTTCCAAATCCTTCACACATCTGGAACTTAGAATGTGGTAGTAGATGCTCTATCACGACGACCTCGAGTGAATGCAATCACAATTGTTTATCATAACAAGTTCATGGATTTGCCCAAAATGTATGCAACTGATTCTGACTTCTCAACCATATGGGATCAACGTAACTCAGTTAGTCAATTACACCTTACTCGATTTGAGATGGTTATTTGTATCATCATCAAGCAATATATGTAGCATTACCATTGTGGCACAAGGTAATGGATGAAGCACATGCATCTCCATATGCTGGAGATAGGGGTATTCTACCCACTACTCAAGAATTGGAAAGATATTTCTTTTGGCCCACTCTTAGAGCTGACATTGAAAGATATGTCCGCAAGTGTAAGATATGCCAAAAAGTGAAGTATGAATGGCATAAACCATCTAGTCTACTGAAGCCATTACCTATTCCCAATGAGACTTGGGAAACTATAGCCATGGACTTTATCATGGAGCTTCCTTGCACATAACCACACAACGATGTAATCTGGACTATCATTAATAGATTCAGTAAGCAAGCTCACTTTACACTTGTGCGAAAGATAATCAAAGGTGATTATATGGCTAAGCTATTCATTGCTCATATGTTCAAGCATCATGGTGCCATGCCTAAGTCCATTATAAGTGATCGAGATCCCCACATCACCAGCCTCTTTTGATAAGCTCTCTTCGAGAACCTCAGGACTCAATTAAAGTTTTCATCATCTTATCATCCTCAAATGGATGGGAAGAGTGAAAGTGCTAATTCTACTGTTCTAGACCTTTTGAAATCCTATGTCTTTGATAATCAAAGAGAATGGGAAAATTATTTGCCTTTAGTAGAGTTTGCATACAATAACACGGTGCACTCTAGTACTGGAAAGGCACCCTTTGAGATCATCTATGGTAAGCCTCATTTACCACCCATTCTTCTTACGAAGGATAAGATCTTTGTAGTAGATGAGTTTTTTAGAGACATTGATACAACTTTCACTCAAGTAAAAGCTACTATCCAAAGGACACAAGAGAAGCATAAATGCAAAGCTGATAAGCATCGTTGTAAGTTAAGATCTCAAGTTAGGACACCATGTTCTTCTTAAGTTTGAGAAGACTCAAAAATGAAATATCACAACCACATGTCAAACATGTACAGTACCACTTAGGATTTTCACCTATCAACCCGACTCCCGCTACGGATAAGTGTTAGAAAGGAAAAAAAATTATATTTGCATGTGTTACCCCACTTGACTCCACGTAGCATCAGGTCCCTGGTCACTCATTTTCACCCATCATCGTCTCATGATTTTATCAATTATGTCCATGCCACGGATTGGGTTAATGCATGTTTTGCACCATCATTCAGCACTAGCACCGCATGATACTTGGTGTAGCTATATGTAGTAAATCTTAGATGCATGTATACTTGAGACAACACCTTCATTGAAAACGCATAGTTTTTTCCACACATAAGAGTTAGAATATTTATCACCTAAATAGGAACCCCTAGTTGAGTGAAAAAAGTAATTGGGTGAGTTTTGAGGTTTGCGAAGGACACCTTCAGTTGTGAGATGGGTTTTTTTCTTGGTCAACATCATGACGACCATTAATTTTTTGAGAGAATATGAGATTTGGGAGGGTGGAGTAGAGTACAAGCATTTCTTCTTTGTTGAGTGATGAGAGGTGAGGTTAAGGATTGTAAAGAAATTCAAGGAATTGTGTTTGCATTTTGTATGATACACGGGCACATGTTGATAGGCTAGGCACTATAGTTTCTAGTGCATCCATCTTTTCATGTGTAGCATTGCTTGTATGATTGCATGGCATGGGTTCCAACTTTGCACTTCTTCTCAACTCATATGTGACTGAGCATTGTGTACAACTTCCAAGCATAATTTGGATTAGGACACATTGCATTAATTTGAAATCACGTACATAAAAAAGCTTATATTGTTTTGAAGAAAAAAAACATGGGTTTTTATCTTAGACAAAGATTTCTTCTGCTTTGAGCTCCATGATCTATGCTTGGATTTTATTCAAGTATTGGTATAGTTTTTAAAGCTTGGGTTTTTTGGTTTAAAGTGTACATTTTGTCCAAGACAGTCTTGCCCTTGAGAATAATGGGAGCCATTTATCACAAGATTTTATGGATCTTATTAGAATGCTTTAATGATCGTATGAACATGTAAAGTCATAGTGTGGTTTGAATATATCCTATGCAAGAAGGATGGTCATGTCATGATGCCCAAATTCTTGACAGATTAAAGAATCAAGAAGAAGAAAAGATGAGCCATCATAAATAGTAGTTGCTAACAAGATTTGAATCATTTCGTTTAGCCAAATTATCCTACAAGTGAAGTGTTGATACATGACAAGGGCTTGGCTAGTTCATTATTGCACAAAAAAGGAAGAATATAATGCCTACTAGAAGAGTGAATCGTTAGTACTTCGCAACGTTGATGACTGTAACATGGGACTTCAAAGGTTAGAAATATGGAGTTTTCTTCTTTCCATGCAAGGAGTTGCTACACTTCTTCAACATCAATATCAGAGGCAATGACCTTAAATAGGAATTATGCTTTGGAAGGCTGAAAGAATGGATGTTGTGTGAGGAGAGGTAGCAGGTGTTATAGGTCAACTTTGGCTTATTTATTTTTTTAATAATGCAATTGTTGGAGGATATTGATAGAGCATATTAGATATGAAGGGGAATCGCATGACGGTTTGGTGGGAAGAGAAGAAGTGGTCAAACTGTTTCATTGGAATGGAGGTGGTAGCCCATATTCTATAGGAGAGCTGCTTTGCGGAGGAGTAGAGGAGCTCATGCTACAAGGGAGTAGTTGATGCATAGGTTTATCACTAAGGTAGCATCGACAAACACTTGGAGTGTGAAGCACATAGCCACTCACCATGAAGTTCAATCCAAGAGTCAGTAGTTCCATGCGTGATTCGAAGAAAGCTCACTTTATTGCACCTTCAAGTGTAATTCCACATTTTGATGAGCGCTACACTATCATCTGCCTTATGTAACAACTACAATGTTCAATGTTTGCTTAGGACCTATGAGGAAGGATGATGAGGTTAAGGTTGTAAGAGGGGCATTCAAAGGAAGAGAGGAAAAGGTCATCCAAGTTTACAAGCACAAGTGGAACATTCATGCAGAGTGCATTACATGGGAGAAAGTAAATGAAACCATGGTCAACATTGGTATTGATTTGTCCAAAGTGGTAATCACTAAGTTGAAATTGGACAAGGATAGGAAAGCACTTCTAGATAGAAAGGGCATTGGACGAATCTCAACATGAATGAGAAAAGAGATTGTAGCCTACATTGGAAAAAAAGCAAAAACCTTTAGGATTTTAACAGGTTTTAAAAAAATTAAAGCTTAATGGAAATCTTTAACATGGAAAAAGCCTTAAGCTTTGACAACATGTACTAGAAGAACAAAACCTATATAGCTAGGTTGGTAGTTGCACCTGTAAAGAAGTAAGAAGTTGTATATCCAGTTCTTGCATCACTACAACATATAGACCCAATAGCCACGTTTAAAGCGATGGAATTATTCATGGAAAAAATTACCCCCGTCATTGCTATTCGCATCCCTATTAGCGACGTGATCGATTCGTCGCTATTAGCATTGCTATATGCGTCGCTATTTGCGTCGCTAACCCAATTAGCGATGCAAATAGCGATGGTTGCAGAGTAAATTTCCGATGCAAATAGCGATGGTTACAGAGGGGAAAAAAATTAGGTGGCAGGGCATGTAGCCCTGCCACCCTTCTAGCTATATGCACTAAATATTCTTGCATAATTCATTTGCCAATGTCAACTACACCTAATGTCTAAAAATTGTGTATCAGATTATTTTAAAAAAACTAAATCCTTTGATTGCAAAAGCAAGATATAATTAATTCGAAAAGGTATTTTGCAAGGAGATTTTTCATCACTTGCTTAGGCCCGAGAAGAAAAAGAGCTTGTGATTGCAAAAGCTAGATATAATCAATTCAAAAAAGTATTACTCAATGAGCTTTTTTATCACTTGTTAGGCCCAAGAACAAGAGCTTCACTTTAAGCTTTCATTATAGTTAGGATCCTAAGATATGAATAAGTCCCATTGATCTTCTGCTCACTCCAGCTTATTCCAAACTTGTTCAAGTCTTTTTGGGGGAGCATTTGGACATCTGTAAGATTTATACCATGGTGTTGGAGCCAGAAACACTTATATAGGGAGTGGTAGTGTCTCTAAGCTCTACTTCTTCCTTTTTATTTTTACCTACGTCTAAGTCATCTTCTATCTCTTCTTTCTTGTCTTCACCCTCAATCTCAATGGATGGAGGTGTTTTAAGATCAAAAGAATCAAGCTCATCCTCCCCCTTCTCAAACTCCATTTCTTGATCTTAGACTAGTTACTGTACTCTAAGTAGATCCATGAAATAAACGAATTTCTCTTTACCAAGTGATTTGGTAAAGATATCGGCTACCGGATCTTCTGTCTTCACATGAAGTAGATCAATCTATCCTGCAAGTACCATTTCTCTGATGAAATTGTAATGAATCTCTATGTGTTTGGATCTAGCATGATAGACGGGATTGCTAGCTAGCATCCATATACGTCTCAGGTTGTGTACATAACCCTCACGCTACTCCATATATACCTCTTCAAGAAAGTCACCATTCAGGAATGCATGTTTTACATCCATTTTTCATAATTTTCAGCCCTTAGAAGCCACTAATGCAATTACTATTCTCACCATTTCCATCTTGGAAACCGAGCTGAAAGTCTCCTCATAATCTAGGCCGTATTGCTATGCTGATGCCAGGAGGCATATTCCACGGTGGATTCCGTGAGGTTTTACGGTGGATTCCGTAAACTTAGATGACCGGGGCTCATACGCAAAGAGGATTCTTTGTGCGAGAAGTTGATGGGGACGCCTGTCCTTTTCGGGCGTTTCATTAATTTAGTGTGTACATGGGTGATTCCATAGCGGGTGATTCCGCAAAATGCATATTAAATTAATAAACATTTATGAGTTTAGAGTGCGCACTCGTAATAAATTAAGGTTAGGATTTATTTCTAACCAGTTGATTTATTTATGTAGCTGAAGACTGCTAGGTATTCACTTTTGTCGGTTTAATTGTGTTATTTTACTAACGATTGTGAATGCTTCAGTTGATGTGTAGAGATAGCAGCAGTGGCGGAGGAAAGCATTGGAGTCTAGCGGGTTTTTGGACTATATTTTGATAGGCGCCACGCCTATATTTTGATTATGTCTATAGAGACATCGATTATTTATTATTATTTTGTATGCGCTTATGCGCCTGGATATGTTATTTTTATTTGGACATTGAGATTGGGCGTGCCAGACTCTTTGGGCACCGTCCATTAGCTTTATTTTCCTATTTTTGGTAGAAAGCAAACTCAAAAGCTAAAAGCTTGTATATTTTTGTAATTGGGCTATTTTTGAGCAAAAAGATTGAAAATATATATTAAATACATGCTTTGTGAAGCACTCACACAAGGCATGGGGGAGATTCAACCCAATTTGTCTCTTGTCTCATGTCGTGCTTGCTTTTACATTGATTTTTGTGCTAAAAAGTAGAGAACTTTGTTCTTGGGGACCTTTGAGGATTCACCACGTGAGCTACCTGCGTCCGATCTGCGCACCAGTGGTATCAGAGCGGAGCAGAGATCAAGGGCTTCCAATCGCTACCAATCTCGGGCGAAGGCGGAGCTCCAGGAACAAACGGCCTCTACAGTCAATCTCGTCGCGAACCGTCGATACAGGCAGACTTCTGGCGATCAAGAACCCCTATTTCTACTGTCAGATCGCGAAGGACCACTCTCTGTCGGCGGAGGACCACTCATCAATTCTCTTCATCAAAACGTGGTTAACAGACAAAAAGAGTAATTCTTTCTCTTCATTAAGCTTTAAAGCTTAAAGTTATCACTTACTAAGCTTAGTATAAGCTTAAGAAAGCTTGAAAATCAACGAATCGATTATCGGCGGCGTGAGGCTGTTCTGGGCGGCGCAAATCCGTCAAGGACATATTCTTGTCCTCAAAATCCACGACGGATTAAGAAGCTTAAGCTTCTTAATCCATTAAGCCAATTAAAGCTTCTAAGCTTTCTGCAAGTCACACAGAGCAACAAAGTCGACATACTCCGGGTCACGTGCATCAGAAGACAAGTTTCGCAAGTCGACACTAATCAAGTCCTGCAAGTTCTGCAAGTCGGCTAAGTTCAGCAAGTTCACAACCCTGCAAGTCTGTTAAGTCTGCAACTCTGCAAGTCAGACTAAATCAGAACTGACTATTGCCTAAAACTCCTAGAAGACTTGTTCGTTTGCAAAAACTCAGAACTGGAAAGTTGTTCGCAGCAAGCTGTTTTACCTATCTGCAAGTTCGTTGAAGTACTTTCAGCAAACAGAGACAGAAATATTTCAGAATTTCTGAAAATTGAAGAAGAAAATACCCAAAAATACATAGCCTTGTAACCCCAAATTTGAGCTACGCTCATCCCGCTAACTGATTTTGAGTGAGAAAGGTTTGTTGAGTTTTACAGGATGACTTCCCCACACATGGATGATCCTATGGCTGAAGACGATCTACCCGAGCCTACCATGGAACAAAAGCTGGATCTTATTATGTTGCAATTAGACGAAGAGCGAAGAGCTAGGCAAGCCTTGCAAGCGCAATTGACAAAGCTACAAGGAGCGTCCACTGATAAAGAAGAACCTCAAGCTGAAGATTTGATACGCCGTACCATCGATGCCACTCTTGAAGCACAAACCATTCGCAAGGAATCCAAGATAAGTAAACGAAGTTTCAAGTTTCGCACTTTCAATGGCATAAGAGAAGGAAAGACTGTTTTATCATTCATTAGCCAGTTTGATGACTATTTCCATGAGGAAACTTATCCTGAGAAAGATAAAATCAAGTGTGTTACTAATCATCTGATAGATAGAGCATCACTTTGGTGGACTGTCGTCCGCAAGAGCATAGAATGTCCTTCTACATGGGAAGATTTTAAGAAGAAGTTCATGCAAAATTTTCTACCACCGCAATTTCATGAGAAGGCTATCAAGCAATGGGATTTACTTCAACAACGCGAGCGTGAGCCTATTCCACAGTATACAGAGCGTTTTTGGAATGCACTTCTACAGCTACGCATGCTTGAAGACGTACCAGAGACGACACATAAGCGGAAGTATATGTCTGGACTTCTTGGACATTACTACGCTGAGGTAAATATGTTCAAGCCTGCTACCCTTGAAGATGCTATCTCCTTAGCTCACGACACTGAAGATAAGTTACGTGGAAGAGATCGACGACCACAGCCATTCCAAGCAAACGGTAATTATGGATCTAAACAATTCAATTCCAATTTCAGAAGGTTTAATCCAGGTCGTTTCTCATCACCATCTTTCCGCAAGAATTGGCCTAAACCACCTGCATTACCATCCACTGCCAATCCAAATCCTAAGCCTATCCAACAAGCAAATCCAAATATACCCAGACTCCCAGCCATTGCAAATAATGTGACCAAAGCCAAGCCCATCGTATGTTATAAGTGTCACCAGCCAGGCCATCTCGCAGCAAATTGTCATTCAAAGAAGCCATCAGCACATATCAACTACCTTGGAGCTATGGACGAGGACGAGCATGAGGATATGCCAGACTTCACTGAAGAAGAAGATGATCCTATTACTACTTCCGACACTTTACCAGGTATGCCTACTTTACATTCATTGTTGACTATGAAATGTATGGTGCATGGAAAAGAAAGAATTATATTGCATGATGACGGTAGTACTCATGACTTTATTTCAGCAAAATTGGTAAAGGAATTAAAATTGCATACTGTACCTACGCATTATCGCATAAAAGCTGCATTTTTAGGCACTAGGTACAATGGCACACAAGAAGTTCAAAATTTAGAAATTCAAATTGGTCCATATATTGAAAGAAGAAATTTCTTAGTTGTCCCATTACAGTCTAGCGACATTATTCTAGGAATGCCATGGAGACACCAACATAATCCCAATATAGATTATTCCACGCACACAATGAATATTAATTTTCAAGGAAAATCTATTACATTATTTGGTATGCATGCATCTCATATGTTTCCACTGCTTTCGCATACTCAAGCAAAACGTGCACTACGAAAGAATACTAAATCATATCTCATTTGGGTGAATGAATTGCACGCAAAAGAAACTCATATGCACCCTAGACATAAGGAATTTCTTGCATATTTTAAGGACTGTTTTGCAGAAGACCTACCACCAGGTTTACCTCCATCACGTCCAGAAGACCATAAGATTGACCTAATACCTGGCACACAACCACCTTGCAAAGCCCCATATAGGCACAATCAAATAGAGCAAAAAGAAATCCAGAGTCAAGTAGAAGAATTACTAAATAGAGGTTTAATTCGACCTAGCAGTTCTCCATTCGGTGCACCTGTGCTCTTAGTCAAGAAAAAGAATAATACTTATCGGATGTGTATTGACTACCGAGCATTAAACAAGATCACTGTCAAGAATAGGTATCCTATACCTAGAGTTGATGACCTTATGGACAAACTGCAAGGATCTTCTATATTTAGTAAAATTGACCTTAAATCTGGATATCATCAGGTGAGGTTAGATAGATCCGACATATTTAAAACTGCATTCAGGACACAGTTTGGCCATTATGAATTCTTAGTTATGCTATTCGGATTAACTAATGCACCTGCTACTTTCAGTAGAATGATGAACCGTATTTTTCTAAAATATCAATATTGTGTGATTGTTTTCTTTGATGATATTTTAGTGTTCAGTCAAAGTGAAAAAGAGCATTATGAGCATTTATCATTAGTTTTTCAATTACTGAAAGAAAATCAATTGTTTGCAAATCCTGACAAGAGTGAATTCTTTAAGACAGAAATAGAATATCTAGGTCATATTGTATCAGAAGAAGGAATAAAAGTTGATCCTAAGAAAATTGACGCAATATTGCATTGGCCTATTCCTAAAAATGTACATGAATTACGTTCATTCCTTGGTCTTGCTAGTTTCTATAGGAAGTTTGTACGTAATTTCTCATTACTTGCTTTACCACTGACCAAACTTCTTAAGAAAGGCATTGTTTATCAATGGACTGAAAACCAGCAGAAATCCTTTGATTTACTTAAACGTGCATTGACCAATGCCCCTGTCCTACAATTGCCTGACTTTAACAGACCATTCTTTCTAGTTGTGACCGATGCTAGCGGATCAGGAATAGGAGCTGTGTTAATGCAAGATAACCATCCAATAGCATATTCTAGTTCTAAGTTGAAACCCTCTGAGCTTAAATATTCCACCTATGACAATGAACTCTTAGCAGTTGTTCAAGCATTGAAACAATGGAAGCATTATTTAATGGGTTCAGAATTCATGATAAAGACTGATCAGCAAAGCATTAGACATCTACTTAGCCAACCCCAAATTTCTGACCGCCATATCAAATGGGCTTCATTCATTCAAAGTTTCCATCCTATCATTCAATACCAACCTGGAAAAGAAAATGTAGTTGCCGATGCATTAAGTAGAAGACCTGCAATTCATAACATTTCTATCATATCTTTTGATTCTTTGATTGCTATGAAAGACACATATCACCAGGATATTACTTTTCATTCTGATTGGCAAAAATTAGTTCAAAATAATTTCATTCCTGTTGATTCATTGTCATATAATGATGGACTTATGTTCTTTGAAAAGAGACTGTGTGTTACTATTCCATTCCGATCTTTTGTATTAAATGAAATTCATTGTCCCCCATATCAAGGTCATAGAGGTATCATTTCTACATTACGCATGTTAACTGAAGATTTTTATTGGCCGCATATGGATGCAGATGTGTCTAATTTTGTTTCTGAATGTCTGATTTGTCAAAGAATAAAGAGACATCATGGTAAACAGTATGGGTTATTAATGCCTTTATCTATTCCATCTAAACCTTGGGAACATATATCTATGGATTTCATTACTGGCTTACCAAATACTAAATCTAACCATGACATGATTTGGACAATTGTAGATAGATTTAGTAAGCAAGCATATTTCATTGCATGTAAGAAAACTTTAACAGCATCACAAGCAGCACAGTTATTTTTGAAAACTGTTTTTACTAACCATGGATTGCCGAAAGTGATTATTTCAGATAGAGATTCTAGATTTTGTAATAATTTCTGGATTACACTGTTTGCAAATCTAGGCACAAAGATTGATTTTTCATCTGCATTTCATCCAGAAACAAATGGACAAACAGAAGCCACAAATAGCACTATTTTAGATCTTTTACGTGCATACACTATCTCTAAACCTCAAACATGGGATACTCATTTGCATTTATTACAATTTGCATATAACAATACACCGCACACATCTACAAAGAAAGCACCTTTTGAAGTTATTTATGGATATAGATTATCTACACCTGTTGCCTCTTTGTCTAATAGAATACAAAGTGCCGATGATATTGCTGTTATGCATAACACTATTTTTGATGAGGTAAAGGATATGATTGCTAAAGCCCAACAATCATATACCAAACAAGCCAACAAGAAAAGACAAGCCATGAATTTCAAAGTAGATGATTATGTTTGGCTTAGAATAGAAAAGCGTAGACTGCAAAGTGTAGATAGACACCCAGTTGTCAAATTAGCCCCTAGATTCTACGGACCATTTAGAATCATTTATAAGATTAATGACAATGCATTCAAATTAGAACTGCCATCACATTGGAAAATTCATAATACATTTCATATTAGTTTGTTGAGACCATTTAGAGGACAATTACCTATCCACCCTGTCTATGAAAACCCACCTTTACTAGAAGAAGAGACTGAAATACTTGAACCAGAAGCCATTATAGACACTGACTATATGACCACTAGAACTGGCCGAAGGTATTCTAGATATCTAGTAAAATTTAAGAACCATCCTGTAGAGGAAGCACAATGGATGCACGCTAGAGACCTAAATGCTTTCCCCACTCTGTTAGCTCCACATTGAGCTAATAGCAATTGAGGTCAATTGCTATCCCACCCCGGGGGTATGATGCCAGGAGGCATATTCCACGGTGGATTCCGTGAGGTTTTACGGTGGATTCCGTAAACTTAGATGACCGGGGTCATACGCAAAGAGGATTCTTTGTGCGAGAAGTTGATGGGGACGCCTGTCCTTTTCGGGCGTTTCATTAATTTAGTGTGTACATGGGTGATTCCATAGCGGGTGATTCCGCAAAATGCATATTAAATTAATAAACATTTATGAGTTTAGAGTGCGCACTCGTAATAAATTAAGGTTAGGATTTATTTCTAACCAGTTGATTTATTTATGTAGCTGAAGACTGCTAGGTATTCACTTTTGTCGGTTTAATTGTGTTATTTTACTAACGATTGTGAATGCTTCAGTTGATGTGTAGAGATAGCAGCAGTGGCGGAGGAAAGCATTGGAGTCTAGCGGGTTTTTGGACTATATTTTGATAGGCGCCACGCCTATATTTTGATTATGTCTATAGAGACATCGATTATTTATTATTATTTTGTATGCGCTTATGCGCCTGGATATGTTATTTTTATTTGGACATTGAGATTGGGCGTGCCAGACTCTTTGGGCACCGTCCATTAGCTTTATTTTCCTATTTTTGGTAGAAAGCAAACTCAAAAGCTAAAAGCTTGTATATTTTTGTAATTGGGCTATTTTTGAGCAAAAAGATTGAAAATATATATTAAATACATGCTTTGTGAAGCGCTCACACAAGGCATGGGGGAGATTCAACCCAATTTGTCTCTTGTCTCATGTCGTGCTTGCTTTTACATTGATTTTTGTGCTAAAAAGTAGAGAACTTTGTTCTTGGGGACCTTTGAGGATTCACCACGTGAGCTACCTGCGTCCGATCTGCGCACCATATGCATATCCCTTTGCAACGAGCCGGGCTTTATACCTTTTCAACGAACCATCTGACTTGCATTTCTCTTTATAAACCCATTTTCTTAAAGACATCGAGTACCTCATCCTTGTACTTCCGAATGTACAGCCATGTGTATCAGTTGAAATCATCTATCCAACCGACACTAGATTCTTGCAAATTTTGTTCTGCCATTTGTCCAATCGACAATAGATTCTTGGTAATAGAAGGTACATGTAGTACATCATGTAGGCTCTTCTTTCTATCGTCATAGCTGCAGCAGTCTACCTTCCTACTAGTGGGCTGTCCCACACTCGTGCCCAAAATCTTTCCATCCCTTTCAGCTCCAAGTCTTGCATGACTTTTCGAACAACGTCCTTATGAAAAGATCTTTTTGGGATGAGAAGCTCATATCCGCACTGCATTCTCCTTATCTCCCGAAGGGCGATAGTGCCCGATTTCCATCTCCTCTTCTTCTCTGGTGGTCGTTGTGCTCTATGGAGAGCACCTATTGCTACACTAGAGGAGGCTCCACCTTGTACTCCAGGTGGCGGGCTTTCGCATAAGGCCTTCCCATGGCCGAGGAACAAGGACATGCTTGCTTGGTGCCTGCCATGCAAGCTCGAGGAGGGCAAGATGGAGAAGATATAAAGGTTGGGGGTTCCCTCCTTATCCTTTGTAGTTGTCCCCTCTCTTTTAGTGGATGTGGTGGCAATGGTAGCTTCTCTCTCTCTCTCTCTCTCTCTCTCTCTCTCTCTCTCTCTCAATCTCCCTTGTGTTGATTTGTCTCCCTTCTTCTCTCTATACATCTCTTCATGAACAAAAAGATAAAGATAAGTAAAGAAAAGAGAAAAACAAAGAGAGAAGAGATAATACATTTACCTCAAAGCTTGAAAAAGAATCCTTTCACGCTTCTCTCCTTCTTCTTTTTCTCCTTCACGAGTTCCCTCCTTCTTCTTTGCAGTTGTCCCCTCTCTTTTTGTGGTGGATTGGCGGTGGCAGCGACCTCTCTCTCTCTCTCTCTCTCTCTCTCTCTCTCAATCTCCCTTGCGCACATTGATCTCTCTCACTTCTTCTCTCTATACACTCTTCATCAACAAAAAGAAAGAGATAAGTAAAGAAGAGAGAAAACAAAAGAGAGAAGAGATAATGCACTTACCTCAAAGCTTGAAGAAGAATCCCTTCACGCTTCTCTCCTTCTTCTTCTCCTTCATGGGTTTCCTCCTTCTTCTTTGCAGTTGTCCCCTCTCTTTTTGTGGTGGATTGGCGGTGGCAGCAACCTCTCTCTCTCTCTCTCTCTCTCTCTCTCTCAATCTCCCTTGCGCACATTGATCTCTCTCACTTCTTCTCTCTATACACTCTTCATCAACAAAAAGAAAGAGAGAAGTAAAGAAAAGAGAAAAACAAAGAGAGAAGAGATAATGCACTTACCTCAAAGCTTGAAGAAGAATCCCTTCGCACTTCTCTCCTTCTTCTTGTTCTCCTTCACGGGTTCCTTCCTTCTTCTTTGCAGTTGTCCCCTCTCTTTTTGTGGTGGATTGGTGGTGGTAGCTACATCTCTCTCTCTTTCTCTTAATCTCCCTTGTGCACGTTGATCTCTCTCACTTTTTTTCTCTATACACTCTTCATCAACAAAAAGAAAGAGAAAAGTAAAGAAAAGAGAAAAACAAAGAGAGAAGAGATAATGCACTTACCTCAAAGCTTGAAGAAGAATCCCTTCGTACTTCTCTCATTTTTTTCTTCTTCGGGACTTCCTTCCTTCTCCTTTACACTTGTCTCCTCTCTCTTCGTGGTTGGTGGCAATGGCGGTGGCCTCTCTCTCTCTCTCTTGCTTATTTACAAACTTGTAAAATGCCATGCTCGCATTTTGACACTTTTTTATGAAGCCCCTCTCTCTCTTGTTTTTTATTTCTCTCCATCTCTCTCTTCCTTCCCCTCCCTTCTCTCTATTTCTCTCCCTCCTTCACTCCCCACTCTCACTCAACTCATCTCATTTCAAAGACAATCAAAGATAGAAAATAAAAAGCTTAAGAAAAAAAGATATTGAAAGAAATGTCACCCCACCTCTCTTTATCTCTCTCTCCCTCTCTCCCTTTACTTTTCTTTATTAACCCTCTCTCTCATTCTCTCATTGTTTTCCTATTTCTCTCTCGCTCTCTATTTTTTCTCACTATCTCTCTTTCTCCCTCTCTCTCTCTTCTTTTCACTCTCCTTTCTCTCTTTACCTCACCCTTCTTTTCTACCTCCTCCTCCTCCTCTCTTCCTTCCCTCTCCCTCTCTCTATTTCTCTCCCCCTCTCTTTATCTCTCTATTTCCCTTTCTTTGTTTCCTCTCTCTTTGTTTCTCCCCCCTCTCTCTCTCGTTGTTTCTCTCACTCATCCTCTCTCCCTCCCTTCATCTCTCATTTCTCTCTTCCTCTTTCTCTTTGTTTCCTTTCTCTCCCTTTTTCTCTCTTCCTCTCCCTTCATTCTTCTCCTTCCCTTCCTCCCTCCCTCTCTTTCCATGTATCTCTTTGCAAAGAAAACCAAAAAAAGAAAACAAGAGAACACAAAAATAAAGCAAGAAGAGGCAATGTACCTACGTCAAATGTCTGAAGATGAAACCCTTTGTACCTTCTCTCCCTTCTCCATTGTATACTTCTCTTTCTTCTTCATGTATAGCGGCGGCAGCGGCGACAATGGTGATGAGCTTCCTCTCTCTCTCTCCCTCTCTCTCTCTCTCTCTCTCTTAAAGCTTTAAGCTCTCTCGCTCTCTCTTTCATTATTTATCGCAAATGTTTTCTCAAAAAATGTTATGCTCGGGTTTTCAAAACTTTTTCCTCAGAGCAGCGTTGTTATATGTGTCGCTATATGCGTTGCTATTTGCGTCGCTAAAAGCGGTGTCGCTATATGCGTCGCTAATAGAATTAGCAATACAAATAGCGACGCTTTTAGCGACACCGCTTTTTTGCGTCGCAAATGGCCGTCGCTATTGCCCCATTCCCTTGTAGTGCATGTCTGTTATGTATCTTTTTCTCTAATGGTTTTTAGACATTTGACGTGTTTTGAAGTGAAGTACATTTATAGATAAGTTTTTGCATCATTTAAATACATGGAGGATGTCAAAAGGAGAATATATATATATATATATATATATATATATATATATATATATATATATATACATATGTATATATATATACATATGTATATATACATATATATATATATATATATATATATATATATAGTTCAAGTCATTGATCATGATTTTGAACATATATATTTCTTCTGGTATGCTAGATGAGGTTTATTCTCTTCCAAAAATAATACTTTTTACATCTCGTTGGGTGTCCATATAGGTTGTTGTACCATGCCATGGTTGCATTTTTCTTATGGATGGTGGCTAGCTCAAAATTCCTAGCCTTGTCCATGCTATCAACTATTGTTTCTATGTTAACCTCGAAGTTATCCTCGAATGGCTGGAAGGTTTCTATGTATTTCTTCATTTTCATGATAGGATTTCTTCGGTGTTGTTGGACTCTTTTCTTGATGTTCTTTGTCTATCATTCTACATATTCCTTGTCCTTTTTCTTACATCTTTTGCTGTAGATAAAGTACTTGCTTTTGTGTCTCTGTGTTGGCATTTGTGGATTGGCTCATGGGTCTTGGTTGCAAACAATGCCTGACGATATGGAAGTACTTGAGCTAGTGGTTGGACTTGTAGTGATTGAGGATGGAAGTTTTGGTTCGTAGAAGTTTGGTTTCTTCTAGGTTTGCCTCTATTTGCATTTCAGTGAGTAAAGTTGATATTGTTTTTCTTTTAAATAATGTTTGAGAAGAAGTCGTGTTTGAGAAATTGCCTATTATGTAGGTTATGTTGCTAAATGGATCAGAGTTAGAACTGTGTTTCTGGGTCTAGATATCTCTGCTCAGTAGATATGTGACCTTCTCGATCATTATTGCATGATTGTCACGATTGTGATTATACTAGTTATTTCTCATGTAATCTTCTAGTGTGTCCTTGCTTTTTTTTTTGTGACTTCTACAAACTGGTTGAGCGAGATGTTAAATCCATAGTATAGCAGTTCAATTGGGTACATTCAGATGCCGTTTGTTCTTGTGTCCAATAGCATTTGGGCCCTGCTTGTTCCTAATGGATTGTCAACCCTGTCTTCCTATACTCAAGTTGGAGTCTATCGAGTATGTATTTGAGAAATTGTGTGACCATCCACTTGACTTAGAGCCCCATTCCAAGCCACTAAACAAGCTCCCTTATAGACTCTCCAAGTGTGAGCATGAAGAGGTTGCAAAGCAAATCAAGGAGTTATTAGAGATGGGTTTCATTGAACTGAGTTCTTCCCCCTATGCATCCCCTGTCCTGTTAGTCAAGAAGAAAGATGGCTCCTTTCGCATGTGCATTGACTATAGAGACTTGAACAAAATCATAGTGAAGAATCGCTATCCCATCCCACGGATTGACAACTTGCTAGATGAGTTGAAAGGGGCATGATTTTTCACGAAGATTGACTTGCGCTCTGGCTACCATCAGATTCGTATGAGGGAGGGGGATGAGATCAAAATGATCTTTAGGACTGATCGTGGACTTTATCATTTTCTAGTGATGCCTTTTGGGTTGATTAGAGCCCCCGCCAAGTGCATATGAGTTAGTGTTGTTGTTTGTAGTAAAAATTAATGAACTGAAGCTTTGGGAGGCTGCTTGAGTTTACAAGATGGCGTACAAGAATTGTCAATATTGAGCCGCATATTGACAATTCTAGTACAAAGGCTCAAAGCAGCCTTCTTAATTCTAGTACGAGTCAACAAGATTATGCTTCATAGCACACCACCAAAGGCTTCATGGCCTTACTGAGATGAAATCAATCACATAATGCATGCCTAGTTATTTGCTCTAAACATTAACGGAAAAGTGAGAAAGCCAATGACAAGCGTTTTCAAGCATGTTGTCTTACCTTGTGCTAGTGATCGGTGCTTTGATGGTAGGATTAATTGTAAGGCTTAATGCCTTTGTCACACAAGCCACACACGAAACCAAATGATCAACAATGCCTATTGTAGCTAGAAAACATCAAAAAACACAATCTAGATAGAGCATCACACACACCTTGCGTAATGTTAAAAAGCAGAAACTTTAAAAAAAATCAATTATACTATACTCTCGTACCTCATAAAACCTTGTTGCAACACTTTGACTCTTCAGCATTCGAGTACTTGATCACTTCGATCAACAGAACAAAAGTCCACACTCTCGCGTGTGACCCTCTTCTCTCCTCACACAAGTTACAAGTTGAATCCGAGGAGTAGGGCAGTGGCCTCCTTATTATATAGGTTCTATTGCACTATTCATTCCGTACGCTTTTTACAAAGCGTAAGAGTCTTCTTTAAAGCGTTTTTAACAAACAGCTTTAAAGAAGCTGGCTGACGCAGCAAGTGACAGCTCAGGAGCTGACGCGAGCCACTGACGCTCCTCCGTCTGATTCGCGTGCGAGCGTGTAGACTTTGAGCGCGCGACGGCAAGACAGGCCATGAAGTGTACCACGTTGCGGGTCTTATGAGTGCTGGATGCATCGATTGGGAATTGCGATAACTTGGAACCTCGGAGCCGCGTGAAGCGATCGCCAAATCGGATAACGGAGCCGCATGAATATCACAAAATCCGAACAATGACAATAATAAGAAAAAACAACGACCGCCAAATCGGACGACCGGAGGCTGGAGCCACGTGAATATCAAAGAATCCACACAATAATGCAAAAAACGACAATAATCTGAAAATCCGATGTATCGACATCGAAATTCTGAGCGATGTATCCAAATAATCCAAAGAAATAACAAAATCCGAAAAAATAGCCAAAAAGTAATTAGAAAATGATGTGTCACTGCAACTCTATAAAGAGGGGAGACTGAGGCATTAGGGGCCCTACTCTTGATTGCCATTCTTGTTTCATGTGTGAGGAGAGAGGAGGTTCACACATAAGCGTGTATTGATTGGACTGAAGTTCGCTGAATTGTCAAAAGCCTAATGCTTAAGGCTCAATGTTTCATCACAACTCCAAAGACGTACGAAGCAGTTGTGGTTTTTCTTTGGACTCAAATCTTAATGCTTTGATACTTGTCAATGCTCTACTTAGTGTGTGATTTTGGTATATTTGAGTTGCTAGTGTTTAGATTGTTAATTTTGGAAGTTTCTTGTCAAGTTATGTGTTATGTGAGATGCTTTTGCTAAACAATGTATATGCTGATAGTTTTAGTGACAATAGAGGTAATTTTTAAAATTAATAATTGTATCGCTTTACACATCGATATATGGCTCATATCTTATAGTGTTACTCATCCATCACGACCATTCATTCTTAAGAGCTACTACATCGATAGTCCCCAATATTGCATCTCTACCTTTAACCTCGAAACGATGTGCTACCTTACAGAAGTGACCTAACCCTAACTGTAATCTTGTTGTATATAAGGATGGGAGCTTGAGTAAGTTACTCATGAATATATGTGTGCACCTAGGTTCAAAATAAGGTATTTTTAAAATACTGTTTTCATACATTTTTTACATACAAAAGGGTATAATATAAATGGATTATTTATAGATTGAATAAAAAAGAGTTATGATTTATTTTAAAAAAATTCACAGATAAGGATATTTATAAATAGGCCTTGAATGCATGTGATGTAGAGGATATACACTTAGTAACTTCCCCGAGGTTGGGAGGCCTCAATTGTATTAAAACTTGCATGCATATTGTAGAAGCTCTATTAGTACAATTATAAAAGCTTTTTATTCTCTTTTTTAATTCTATCATCTTGCCTCCATTGTGGAGAGTGATTGAGAGAGAGTGAGTGAGAGGTTTGTTGAGCGAGGGACTAAGAGAAGGTGAATGTCTTCACTCTCTTCTTTTTGTTCTTCTTCTTCTCTACTAGCCTTTCGGCTTGTTGGTGTGCTCAATGGTAAATGAAAAAGAGTGAGAAAACTAGATCATGTTTCTTGGATTGTAGAACCATCCTTCAGCCTTCAATCTTTTAGACTACAACATGAGAAGGTAGGATAGATAAGCTCACTACACCTTGAAGATAATCTTATGTTGTTGGTTTCTTGGAGTAGAGAGAGGGATGCATAGTTAGTTAAAGTTGAGTATCAAGAGACAAGGTTAGAGATTGTCACCAAAGTAAGTTGCAAATTTTGAAAGATTAGAAGTCCATCCAATGTCCCAATTTTTGGGTATTTAGCCAAATAGGGATATAGCTATGGATCCACTTAGGATCCCAATTGGAGAAGAGATAGAAAGAAGACAACAATTATGTACATCTAACAGGTCTGAGGGGGGTTCTAGCTCCCTAATAAACACGTGGAGTATAGAATGAGTTGGTCGATTTCCAACCTCTGCATAGATTCATGATTAAGGAGCAAATACAACATGAAGTTAGAGGGCAAGCATGGATCACACACATTGGTGAAGGAACTATTGTAGTAGTTGACTAATTCTTAGTTGCTTCTTGCAAAGCTATCTCATATCATTATATGTTTAAATGGTTCATGAGTACTTTTGGCCTCTTGAGGATACTCGAAAGTACCTATTCCATATTTGTGTTAGATAAAGAAGGCTCTCAAAATTTTCAAACTTTTAGTGAGCGTATTAAGCTAAGGTGTTTTTGTTCTACTAGTTCTCTTTGCTACATGTAATATTGTAGAATGTCTTTTATGTTTTCTTCATGCAAGGTGATCTTGGAAATCTACAATGATACTTTTATATTTATGTCTTCTTACTTTGATGTTTTGATGCCTCTTGGATTTGAGATCCCCAAAGGTACATTTTTCTCCCCCTCTCCTTTTATATAAGTGAATTATGATATTTTAAAAATGAAAATATAGAAGAGGTTTATCTCAATCTCCTTTTGACACTAGTGAGTCATTATAGTTCTTCTACTTCATTGATTCACTATCTACATGTGGGGAGTCACCATAGAGAATAATGTCCATCATGGTATAATTGTAGCTCCTTTTGGTTAGAAGTGCTCTTGCTCTTGGTTTACCACAATTAAATAGAGATCATGAGAATACTAAACCTAATAAAATAGCTCGAGGAAGTTACTATATATATATATCCTCTACATCACGTGCACTCAAGGGCTATTTATAAATATCCTTATTTGTGATTTTTTTTAAATAAAATATAACCCTTTTCTGTTCAATCTATAAATAATTCTATTATATTACACCCTTCTATATGTAAAAAATGTATAAAAATAATATTTTAAAAATACCTTATTTTAAACCCATGTGATGCACACACATATTCATAAGTAACTTACCCAAGTAAAATAGTATATGAGGAGCTTAGAGTACGATGGATTTGATATTTTATGGGTGGTTGAGAGGCAGAATTGTGATATGCACCTAGGTTAATGTTTCTTTAGGCCTTATCATTTAATTTTGTGATCAAGAACTTCATAACGGATCAATAGAGAAAGGAAGAGAGGGAAAATATGAGAGATAGGTCTCCTTGAGTTGAGAGATTCGTGACTCTTTGCTTGAGGTATTTATGGGAATTATGTATTCCCTACATAAGGAACATTATGGAAATTTGTAAAGCCTTCTTATGGTATGTATTGCAAATTTACAATAGTATTAAGAACTTATGAAAGTTTGCCTCATCTTGTTTAGTCGATTGACTATGAGCAAAGATTAAGTTTAAAAATCTCCTAGAAGGATTAGAGTATGAAACCACAATGCCAACTTTGTTATTCTTAAGCACCATTCTCTAGGTTGGTGCGAGAAATAGTGCAAGATTTGCAGTTACAGCATCATCACAAGTTCTTTTCAAGGAACCAGGTAAGGAATGTGGGGCAATGGTCAAGCCAAGCCTTGCCTGCTCTTCAAGAAGCAGCGGAAAGTTACTTGATTGATTTAATGGGTGATTCTCAACTTTTAGCCATTCATGCGCGACGTATCACTATTAAGAACATAGATATGGTTCTTGTTCGTAGGATCCGCAACAACAAGGATGCATTTAATCTTAATGTCAACAATAAGCTTTAAGAAACTATCTTTGTAATTGGATCTATGTTTTTAGGTCAGGTTTGGTTGTAGATTGTAAGGAGCTTAGTTTTCGTTTATCTTTCCAGTAGACCTTCAAGTATTTGATACTAGTGGTCTACAAAATGGAGCTAAATTTTGCCTAGCTCTAGTTGTACTTGGTGCAATGCACTATATACCGTGTATTTCATGGTTTCGTAATGCAAAATATGATATTTGATATTCTATTTTGCCATGATTTGCATTGTGTGTATTTCGAAGTTTCTAATTTTGAAAGTAGTTTTGTTGAGGATAAACTCAATGTGCAATCACGTACACATTTAATATGCAGTTGCGTACATTCGCTGTGGTGGTGAGTTTTTGTGTTATCAATGAAATATAATCCAGTTAATGTATTTTCAAAAAATGATCGAACCATCAATTTTATAAATCAAAAACTGGTGAAACTTTACCAACATGCTGGGCATCATAAAAACTCATGGATACTAAAAAATTGGCCTCATTAGAGGTCTTTGGGACACTTGTCGGGAGGCTAGCGTTTGGGGCTCTAACTTGGGGATTCAAGGCCCCAGATACCAGCCTTCGGATACGTGTCCCAAAGACCTCTGATTAGGCGTCTTTGAGACACTTGTCTGGAGGCTCACATCTCGGGCCCTGAATTTGGAGATTCATGGCCCCAGAGGCCAGCCTCCGAACAGGTATCCTTGAGACCTCTGATGAGGCTAAATTTTTTTGGGCAGTTGATGTACCCTAGAATCGTCCACAGGTAAAATTTCATATGAATCGGATCACTGGTTATATTTTTCCAAAGCTTGAATACATTAATTCAAGTTGAAGGGTTTTTTGAAAGTTTTGCTATAAATTTAAAGTTTCACCTCATTTTACACATTTCACTTTTGAGTTTTGAGTTTTCTATCCTAGAAGACATGGTACACACCAAACAAGCAACTCGAAGACACCCCGTGGAAATCCTATGTAGAGGCTACCTCGCCCAGCTCCACTACCACCACCACGACGCCAGCATCACAAGCGTTGATGGAAGCTAAGCACAGTGGCTCTTCGTGAGATATGCCAGTACCATAAGACCACACACCTCTTGATACCAAAGGCTCCATTCGAGAAGATAGTGCATAAGATTATGGATGACATACTCATTAAGAACAACATGAGGCACTTCCCAGATGGAACATGCTTAGAACAATCCAATCGCTGGACTACCCAAGCCCTTATTGCACTACAGGAAGTTGCCAAAGCTTACATCATCGACTTTGTTTGGAGACTCGCTCTATGCAGTAGTATATGCAAGGAGAGTCACCGTCACTGATAGGGATTTGTGGATAGTGAGGTTCTTCCAGCGATGGAAGGATAGTCCTCGCAGAGATCAACAATGATAGGGGTGTACTACCAAAATGTATACAGAATGTAATGTCCAAATAGATTTTGTAAAACCCTGGTTGTAATGGATCCCATGTAAAATGTTATGAATATAAATACAAATTTTATGGTGTATCTTATTTTTTTTATTTTCTTGTTATTTATTTTATTTATGTCTTTGAGTTATCGTTGCATGCGTTCGAATGAATACATATTATGCATGAACTCGATAAAGTACCACATATTAAATTTAGGGTACGAATCATGTTGCATATAAATTTGATAAATAAACGTAACATTCAAGTAAAAAATAACAATAAATGACACGTATGACAAACTACATTGCATGCAAATCCAAAAAATATCGATTTTCATTACTTGAAGAGAAGATTACAAATTATATTACATTGGTGATGAGATATCATTTGGCACTAAGTACATCTACTCTCTCCTAGGCTTCTTTTAGCTAGACTCCCCATGGTTGAGCTATTCTTGATCATAGGTAGCAACACATTTTGTCCTAGTAGTTCTTGTTTAATTACATTGGGGTCTTCAATGCCAGCAACCATGCCAGGGGCCACCACAGAAAATAGTGGTCTAGACCTAGTACTAGAGAATAAGTAGAGGAGATTTGAACGTCGAAGCAACACTAATTTCTCCAAGCTAGAGTTCGTTGGGATGGTCTTGAAGGGCCCCGCCTTCATTAGTGCCCTCAACTTCAAGAAGTTCTCAACAAAAGCCGGAGAGCATGTCTTATGGAATACAATAATGTCGCTCACAAGCATGCCAATATACTCCTTCAATGCCAAGTCCTACACCCTTCCTTGGCTACTAGATTGGCCACCTTGTCTGGATGAAAATTCATCTATATAGACAATGTCTAGCATCACACAAATTCATTGTCAGACTCACTATGCATGGAGTGTGTAAAGATATATATTTCGGATTCATGTTAAAATTTTACCAATAGGGCCTCTAGGGCATCGAGAGTGTGCACATAACATTTTGCTATGATCGGGCCCCCAAATGCAAGCTCTCGCTAGGGCATGGGACAAGCTTCAACGTATTTATCAATAAGATCTCTTTCAAATGTTTAATTTCCAACTAAACTTGCTAATCGTAGAGCATGCGTATACCCCTTTTCTCTAATGGAATGAACTATATGATTTGCTGCAAAAAGCGTAGACTCAAGCCGCTAGATGTGAGCCTCCAGCTAGGGCAGCTCTAGGGGCCCGATCCCGGTAAAATTTTATGTGAATAGATTCAGGTTCCCCAGATGCGACCGTCCGGCCAGGGCAACTCTAGGGGCCCGATCTTGGCAAAATTTTATGTGCACACTCCTGATGCCCTAGAGGCCCTACTAGTAAATTTTTACATGAATCTGATAACATTAATCCGATAACATTACCTTATTTACATCATCTATCTGCTGCTGTAATTGAGCATCCATATCTGCTCCTATAACTGGGCCACCCTTGTCTCTATCTTGGCAAGGTACTGCGTAGTCGGGTCGAGGTCCAAAAATACTATCTTGCAACCGCTTGAACTCCTCATCTGAGATCTCATACTATGGCACCACATTCTCAATATGCTCTTAGATGCTTACAATGGCAGATATGTCACTCGCACCTTCATATTGAGCCACCTCATCAACATGTGCTGGTGCATCTTGTATATTAAAATCTATAAAATCATCAAGTGCATCACACACCATGATACAATATAACTCTTCTTTCCTTAGCTCCGAAATCTAATACATTCTGCATAAGTAAATATTCCACCCCCTTGATGATGATAGCATGGAGAGAAGCGAGGGGTAGCTCATCGCTTGTCGGCATCTCAATAGGGCAAGGAGAGGAGTGCACAATGGCTAAGCTTTGTGCTACCTCTACTCTTGAATAGAGTGTGATCTCCTGAGGCTCCCTCTCGAAATACTCTAACTGTGGCCGAGAGGGTGTATCGATGTCTTCCTCATTGTCCTCTTGCACCTCAGTGTACAAAACATATATGGAAAATATTGCATCGCACTCGATGAGATCCATTGTGGCGTGGTCTTGGGATGAGGTGGGCACTACTTTGGCGTGGAGATGCTGTCCCATATGCATGAGGGCTCAATTTATTACCTTTGCATGGCTTGATCTAGCACATAAATTATATAAAAAATCTATGGGGACCCATCTAAGAGAAGAATCCAAAGTAGAGCAAGTGAGAGGATTTGCCACATCACAAAACAATGCCAGTATACTAGAGCTAGGGTCTACGGTGAAAAGCGAGCTCTCTAGACTTAAGGTCGCACAAAACCTAGGGTATATCTAGTCTCCTATGTGTACGTAGCAGGTGGAGCTAATCCATGCGGCGAAGGCCGGAGTGGTAGCCATGGCACACAAAGAGAAAAGGAAGGAGAGCACAAGTATAGGAAAGTAGAGAATCAAAGTAAAAATTAGTTTGAACTTATAGCTTTTATGTATCTAAGGTTTTAAATAAAGGTTCTTTTTTAGTCCTAAAGTTTCAAATTAAAACTCTTACCTTAGTTTTTTTATTTCAATACTTTATATTAACCATTAAAATTACTCATACAGACAAATACTTCATTCTACATTATTATATCCTTGAATATACTTGGATCGCTGAGTATATTGAAGTCCAACTACAAAAAATATTAAAAATTTTTTAAGAAAAGAAATATAAAAGACCTTCAAAATCCCTTGGATACAATTTAATATTTAATTTTAAGAAATAAGTGGAAGAGATGAGCTACAATATATCATTATGCAAAGACAAATTTGCATAGATCATAAAACTCCAGCTTACAATTTACTTATGATTTTAACCAGTAGCACGATTGACTAATAATAGTATGTATTATTGCACACTTGGATCATAGTAAAGTAAGATTATCTAAATTAAAAGTACTCAGTAATTTTAAAAAAAGATTATGTTCGTTTTTTATTAAAAAAATTTACAAGAATTCTACTATCTCAAGGATACGTGGAGAAGCACATTGTTTACATGTGATGGATTGCTCACTACAAATCCTAACTTTTCTATTATCTAACTTGAGATAGAAGTTACAGAGAGGCTCATTAGACATTAATTGGATTTCTTATCTCAAAAAATAAATGAGCCAATGGCTCTCTGCGCTAACCACAAAAGGATTATGACCATTCCAAAAGATAACCACATCTATGACAATTGTATGTGTCTCATCTCGAGTATCTTGATCCAAGCTGATCCACTCCCCTCGCAAATGTCGCCATCTTCTATATCGAAAGTGAATGCACAAAGTTTGTCTAGCAATGAAATACTTGTAATAAAAACAAAAATAATAGTAAGTAAATGCGAATAACACAACAATTCATCTAAGCAAGACCTATGTTAATTAAATCAAGGTATTCAAAGTAGTAAAAAAGATTTACCTGAATGTGAGATTAGATTGGTTGACCCAGCACTCAATCATCTAATCAAAATGTGTTCTTTTGACTTGCCAAGACTCATCCAATAGCTGACTCATCCATTTCTCGGATGGATACTTGCATTGATAAGTAATCTTTGTTTTCTTCAGAACATCACATGAACAAAAAAAATGTGCAAACAATAAGAACATAATAAACCAACTAAGATGTAAATCTTTGGAGCCTGTGGTGGGTTTCATAGCACTATTGATGTTAGATTTTATCTTGGACTTATATGCTCCTGACAACTCCAAGCTACCAATCAACCATTCACCACTAGATAGTGGTGGCAATGGGACATACTGCAATCTCTGGCTTCATACTACATACAATGAGTTCTAAAAAAAGATATTTTGAGTTGCAAGTTGACTTGTAGAGTTATTATCATAGATCAAAGAACCTATGTCTTCATGCCAAGCATGTATCTTGCCACTCAAACATTCCACATTCTTCCATTCATGCAAACTTGATGGATATAGAGCTATCAGTAAAACAAGATTGAATTAGAACATTGCAAAGATTTTTAAAAGCAACTTTGATGCAAAAGAATAAATAATGATAAAATTTAAAAACTTACTATTTTATTTATAATTTGCAATGTAGTTCTATATTGTGTGCACAGATTAGTTTGTGCATATCAACATGTCGGATCAACACTTCTGTTAATGTACTTGTTCCATTAAACACTTTTCTGAACTCTAAAATTCTACCTTTCCAATTGTTGCTAGGGTTTGCAACATCCTTATGCATGACCTTGAAACTCCCTCGAGTACTTGGGTGCATAAAAATACAATCCAACTTATAGTACTTGTTACAAATCCAATTACTGCCACTATCTTTCCTATTGAACACCTACACTGCAAGTATGTTTTTGATGTTTTTCCTCTGTGAAGACATTTATGATAACCAAATAGAAAAGTTACCTATCAGCGTGTGTATAATTTGCAAATGTTCTCTCCAAATGAAATGAAATTTAAATGAAGCAATTAAAAAAAAACATTATACATTGTAATTCTTTTCACAAAGAAGCCTAGATATGTTGAACAAGAAGTTGACTTATAACAAGACCATTGTTCATTCACTGACAAATTCCTAGAGTACAAAAACAAAAGACATATCGAGTCAAAGTATATATATAACTATATAGGATTTGTCCAAATGAGTTGAAACTTAACCATGGAGCAACAGAAAAAACCGGCAATATACCTATGGCTCTCTTTGCAAATAAGCCCAAAGATGTTGAAGAAGTTGAGTTGAAGACTCTTGGAGTAAAAAAACAAAGGAAAAATCAGTATGCATATAGCTTGCATGCATTTTTTCCAAATGATATAAAATTTAACTATGGAGTACCAAAAAAACAAGACAATATAATTGTAACTTTGTTTACAAAGAAACCGTAAGATGTTAAAGAAGATGTTGAGTGTTCAAAAGATCATTGTTCTTGACTGTAAGAGACTCCTAGAGTACTAAAACAAAAGAAATTACATGTCAGAGAATGCACATAACTTACACAGGTTTTGTCCAAACGAGATAAAACTTTACCAGAGAACATCCAATGAAGAGAACAATATACCTATAAAGTTTTGTAAAGAAAATATTAGGGCTTTGGTAGAACAAGCTCTACTCCCATAAAACGTATGAAACTCACTCTATGTTTGTGTAGAGGAAATGAAATTTCATAGGGTTACAGATAGGGCAAGCAACAATGAGGCTGTAAGATTTCATCAGGAAAGAAAAAGTGGAAAAAGAGATATGATAAATTGGAGGTCACAAACTTCTAAGAAGTGTCAGCATTGTATTTTCCACATTTTTCCACTACAAGGATACGAAGGCATAGCAACCGCACTTTCCAACGCAAAATAGCGGCGTCACTATTTGCGTCGACGCAAATAGTGATGATGCTCAGACGAAAAAACACGGGCTGAAACCCAAGCACGTTATTTTGCGCGAACAAACGAAAGAGAGAGTGAAAGGGAGAGCGAACGCCATCTTGCATTTGAGAGGGAGAGAGAGAGAACGAGAGAAAGTGAGAGAAGGAAAGCTTCTCACCACCATCGCCACTGCCACTGCCGCCGTTCACGAAGAAGAGGAGGAAGTGCACGGAGGGTGAAGAGGAGCTGTTGAATCCATCCTCAGGCCTTTACGGTGAGTGCATTGTTCCTCTTATTTTTTCTCTCTCTCTTTTTCTTTTACTTGTTTTTGTTAAAAATCATGTGTATTGAGAGAGGGAGAAAACATTAAACATAATAGGGAAAGAGAGAAAGAGAGGGAGAGGGAGAGGGAGAGGGAGGGAGAGGTTGTTGTTATTTTTGCTGTTGTTTTATTTCTTCTTTTCTTTTTTATTGTTTGTTGTTGTTGTGGTAGTCATAGTCGTAGTAAGTGTACTGGTAGTGGTGGTGGTGGTGGTGGTGGTACTGGTAGCAGTAACGGTAGTGGTAGTTGTTATTTAATTTCTTATTTTCTTGTTTGTTGTTGTTGTGGTAGTTGTAGTAGTGGTAGTGGTAGTGCTAGTGCTAGTGCTAGTGCTAGTGCTAGTGCTAGTTTTTGATTAATTTTTTATTTTCTTGTTTGTTGTTATTGTGGTAGTGGTAATAGTAGTGGTAGTAGTGGTAGTGATAGTAGTAGTAGTTGTTGTTTAATTTCTTCTCTTCTTGTTTGTTGTTGTTGTGGTAGTCGTAGTCGTGGTCATAGTCGTGATTGTAGTAGTAGTAATAGTAGTTTTCTTGTTTGTTGTAGTAGTAGTAGTAGTAGTAGTAGTTTTTTTCTTTCTTGTTTATTTTCGTTTAGTTTTCTTATTTGTTGTTTTTGTTGATGTAATAGCAGTAGTAGTAATAGTTTTTTCTTCTTTTCTTGTTTGTTAATATTATATTAGTAGTAGTTGTTGTTTGTTTTTCTTTTTTTTTGTTTATTGTAGTGGTAGTGGTTTGTTGTTGTGGTAGTCGTAGTCGTCATAGTCATGGTAGTAGTAGTAGTAGTAGTAGTGGTTTTCTTGTTTGTTGTTGTTATTGTTGTAGTAGTATTTTTTTTTCCTTTTCTTGTTTATTGTTGTTTAGTTTTCTTGTTTGTTATTGTTGTTGTTGTAGCAGTGGTAGTAGTAGTAGTTTTTTCTTCTTTTCGTGTTTGTTGTTGTTGTTATTGTTGTAGTAGTAGTAGTAGTAGTTGTTGTTGTTGTTATTGTAGTAGTAGTAGTAGTTGTTGTTGTTGTTATTTTTTCTTCTATTCTTGTTTATTGTCGTGGTAGTGGTAGCGGTAGTGGTAGTAGTAGAGAGAGAGAGTTGTTGTGGTAGTTGTAGTTGTGGTCATAGTCGTTGTAGTCATGATTGTAGTAGTAGTACTAGTAGTAGTAATAATAGTTTTCTTGTTTATTGTTGTAGTAGTAGTAGTTTTTTTTCTTTTCTTGTTCATTATTGTTTAGTTTTCTTGTTTGTTGTAGTAGTAGTAGTTTTTTATTATTTTCTTGTTTGTTGTTATTGTAGTAGTAGTTGTTGTTGTTGTTTTTCTTCTTTTCTTGTTTATTGTAGTGGTAGTGATAGTGGTAGTGGTAGTGGTAGTGGTAGTGGTAGTGGTAGTGGTAGTGGTCGTGGTTGTAGTAGTAGTAGTGGTTTTCTTATTTGTTGTTGTTGTTGTAGTAATAGTTTTTTTTGTTTTCTTGTTTATTGTTGTTTAGTTTTCTTGTTTGTTGCTGTTATTGTAGTAGTGGTGGCAATAGTAGTTTTTTCTTCTTTTCTTATTTGTTGTAGTAGTAGTTGTTGTTGTTGTTTTTTTCCTTTCTTTTATTTTCTTATTTTATTGTAGTGGTAGTGGTAGTGGTAGAGACAGAGAGATGTTTTGTTAAAGAAAATTGGTAGTAGAGAGAGAGAGATGTTTTGTTAAAGGAAATGAGAGGAGAGGAAGAGAAAAAGGAAGAAGGAACGAGAGAGAGAGAATAAACATACAATATAATAAAGAAAGAGAAAGAGAGAGAGAGATGGAAGGAGATGAGAGAATGAATGGATAAAAAACAAAGAGACAGTGGTGGCGAGGTTGATGAGGTCCAGTGAAATACCATGAGATGAGAAACACTCTACATATGTTAATTTGTGGGTGGGTGGAGACTTTACATACATTAATTTTGCTGAGTTACAAGAGAATCAATTCCTTCTCAAACAATTTAGAAAGAAAAAAAGAATGATAACAAAAACAAATTATTTGTCACAATGTAGACAAAATGGAAAACGATGAAGGTAGTGATGT